>NW_027461861.1:0-300000 GCF_050947455.1 Rhinoderma darwinii | reverse complement strand
GAGCCGTTTTTGGAGATGTTTTTCATTGTGTCAATGGAAAAACAGCTCCAAAAACATCTAGAAAAAAACACCTCAAAAAAACGTTTCCAGCTACAAAAACGGCTATAAATCAAAGGCTGTGTTCTCTGAAAACTGCTCTGTAATCTTCAGCCATTTTTGACTTTGCGTGTGAACCCTAAGGCCTGATTTACACGAGCGTGTGCGTTTTGCGCGCGCAAAAAACGCTGCGTTTTGCGCGCGCAAAAGGCATTTGACAGCTCCGTGTGTCATCCGTGTATGATGCGCGGCTGCGTGATTTTCGCGCAGCCGCCATCATAGAGATGAGGCTAGTCGACGCCCGTCACTGTCCAAGGTGCTGAAAGAGCTAACTGATCGGCAGTAACTCTTTCAGCACCCTCGACAGTGAGTTCCGATCACAATATACACCAACCTGTGAATCAAAAAAAGACGTTCATACTTACCATGAACTTCCTGCTTCCTCCAGTCCGGTCTCCCGGCCGTTGCCTTGGTGACGCGTCCCTCTCTTGTCATCCGGCCCCACCTCCCAGGATGACGCGGCAGTCCATGAGACCGCTGCAGCCTGTGATTGGCTGCAGGCTGTGCTTGGCCTGTGATTGTCTGCAGCTGTCACTTGGACTGAATTGTCATCCCGGGAGGTCGGACTGGAGGAAGAAGCCGGGAGTTCTCGGTAAGTCAGAACCTCTTGTTTTTTTTACACGTATATGTATATTGTGATCGGAAGTCACTGTCCATGGTGCTGAACCAGTTTAACTCTTTCGGCACCGTGGACAGTGACTGTCTCCTGCCGTCGCGTACCCGAACATTTTTTGCCGGGTTCGGTCAAAAGGAGTTCTCTAATTTGACACTCCGTTTGGATGTTTGTAAACAGAAAAGCACGTGGTGCTTTTCTGTTTACATTCATCCTTTTGACAGCTCTTGCGCGAATCACGCAGTTCGCACGGAAGTGCTTCCGTGCGGCATGCGTGGTTTTCACGCACCCATTGACTTCAATGGGTGCGTGATGCGCGAAAAACGCACGATTATAGAACATGTCGTGAGTTTTACGCAACGCACTCGCGCTGCGCAAAATTCACGCATCGTCTACACTGCCCCATAGACTAATATAGGTGCGTACGACACGCGTGAAAAGCATGCGTGTCGCACGCGCGTATATTACGCTCGTGTAAATGAGGCCTAAGTCTATGTCACCTGATAGCTCTGCTACTTGATAGGAGACAGCGGCTCAGCAGACAGTATCACATATAATATGCTTAGATACAACGGCTTAGCAGACAGTATCACACATGCTAGGCCCAATTAAAAGGTTAATTGGGAAAAAATGTCTTTTAGTGTTTTTCGATAAAGGTCACTTGAACTGGTATCATTTAACCCCTTAGTGACCAGCCCATTTTAGGCCCTAATGACCAAGCTATTTTATTCGTTTTTCTATAGTCGCATTCAAAGAGCTATAACGTTTTTATTTTTTGGTCTACATAGCTGTATGAGGACTTGTTTTTTGCGGGATTAGTTGTGCTTTTTAATAGCACCTTTTTTGGGTACATATAATTTTTATATTAACTTTTATTAACTTTTTTTGGGGGGGATTATAAAAAAAAACTGAAATTCCGCCATTGTTCTAAGCATTTTTAAATTGACGCCGTTCACTATGCGACGTAAATAACATGTTACCTTTATTCTATGGGTCGGTACGATTACGGCGATACCACATATGTGGAGGTTTTTTATGTTTTACGACTTTTGCACAATAAAAACACTTTTGAACTAAAATTATTTGTTTTTGCATCGTCGCTTTCCAAGAGCCGTAACTTTTTTATTTTTCCATCAATGTAGTGATTTTTTGGCTTGTTTTCTGCGGGACGAGACATAGTTTTGATTGGTCCTGTTTTGGGGTGCATGGCACTTATTGATTCATTTTTATTATGACTTTTTTGGGGGGCAATGGAAAAAATTGCAATTTCGCCATTGTTTTTTGCGGTTTTTTTTTACGGTGTTCACTTTGCGGTTTAAATTACATATTAGCTTTATTAATGGAGTCATTACGGTCGCGGCGATACCACATATGTGTACTTTTATTTATTTTTTACACTTTTACTAAATAAAACCACTTTTTATGGAAAAAAATGGTTTTATTTATTTTTTTACTGTACTTTTTATTAATAATCTTTATTTCACATTTATGACTTCTTTTATTAGTCCCACTAGGGGACTTTACTGTGCGATCTTCAGATCGCTGCTATAATACTTTGGTATACTTCGTATACCAGAGCATTATTGCCTGTCAGTGTAAATCTGACAGGCAATCTGTTAGGACGTGCCTCCCGTGCGTCCTAACAGGCATTTATCAAGCCCCCGGCTGCCATGACAACCCATCGGAGACCCGCAATTGCATTTGCGGGCCGCCGATGGGTGACAGAGGGAGCGCACTCCCTCTGTAAACAAAGTTAAATGCCGCGGTCGCTATTTACGGCGGCATTTAACAGGTTAAACGGCCGCGATCGAAGTAAACTTCGATCGCGGGCGTTGGAGCAGGAGCTCAGCTGTCATCAGACAACTGAGCCCCGGCTCCAGCCTGTACGGGAGACCCGTGCAGGACTTAGACTAGGCTCACGTGAAAAGGCGTCAGCCTAGCCTAAGGCCCCTTAGTGACTCACGTGAAAAGGCGTATTGGTGATCACTAAGGGGTTAAACAGTTAACCAATGAAATGCGCTGTTTACGTGGAATTTACCCTGTGGCCTAATGTACCATATAATGTATTAAAAAATTTTTTTTTTAAAAAACCTACATTTTGTGGGGTGAACTAAAAAAACAGTGATCATCGGGCGGCATGAATTGCATGATAACTTGATTCTGCGGGTCATTACGATTATGGTGCTAAAACCCACTCTCTGAAGCCCCCCTTCAAGATACATTTCATCTGGTCCCCAGGGCAGAAATCTGTCTTTCCATCTGGCACCTCCAGCAGACTCCTTTCAGTCTAGTTTGATTTATTTTACCTCAGAGTTCCTCTTTTTCCCTTTTTTTAATTTCTTCTTTCCCCCTTTTTTTGAACTATTTCTAACAGGGGCTGTGCAGGATTAGAAAAATATGGCTGCTTTCTTCCAAATACAGCACCACACCTATCCACAGGTTGTATCTGGTATTGCAGGTTTGCTCCATTGAAGTGAATGGTAATGAGCTGTAATACCACACACAACCTATGGACAGGTGTGGTGCTGGTGTTTGGAGAAAGCAGACAAGTTATCTTATCCTGGACAACCCTTTGTCATGGATTGTTCTTGTGCGGAGATGCTCCCTGCAATATCCCTTTTCCTTTATGGCCGCTGATATGTTCTATTCAGGTTTATGGCCTCTGTGGTAAGTACACTGCCAGTCAGTAAAGGGTTAACACTTCAGACCACTGTGGGTGACGTCACAATGAATGAGGCGGCAGTGGTAATAAACTCCTGTAGTAATGATGATGAATGCGCTGATGTCATAAATACAAATGTTTATGACATAAAGAAGATTCCATATTAGAAGGTTTTACTGCCACATTCAGCGCCATATTGGATGGGACTGAGGACCTTGAGCTTGACTTCTCCACCAATGCCGACCTGATGTAATTTGGAGGTTCTAGCAGGGAAACCCTTCACCCAAGACCATTTCTTCATCAAAGTGATGCCATCCTCTTCATACGGGTTGTCTGTAATAGAGGGGGGTTTCCAGCAGGAGATCCCCCCCTATTAGCCGGAGCGGAGAGAGGTGCTACAGGGAGGCATCTGGAGGACCCGTCTCATCCGTGGATCACCCATTCATTTTAATGGGTGCCCAGGAAGAGAGACATCCGCCTAGCCAACCAGATCAGCCGATTTATGTGTTTTATGTCGTTCGTTCATTGTATTGTTTTTCCTTGAAAATCTGAGAAAACGTACAAATTCTGCTACAAATGATATTTTGCCACCTTCTAAGCCCAGAGGAAGGGCAATCCTCCAGCCATGGTTTCCCTAGAGGTTTCCCCCACAGGGGGTTTTTCCTTTCCTGCGTGCTGGAGGGTGACTCTTCGTGAGTCGGAGGTTTGCCATTTTGGGTTTGGTCATATAATATAATAAAAGTTTTGACCATTTAACACCCAATTATAATGTTTTGTGTCTTTATTTTGCACTCTTTGGTTTGGTGATTGGGATTCTGGGTCTATCACATATCACAAAATCATAAGGCCGGACATCTACTTCCCACACTGACATAGAATGGAGACAACAAGCGTTGCAGCACAATTAAGTGTACACATCCTTACATTAAGATATTGTATTACGGTCTGTAGCCTTTGGGGGAATATATTAACCTTTCTACAATAGTTTACTAGCGTAGAAAATTCACAAAATGCAAAAAAAATGGGCGGGGCTTAGCAAAAATGGCCAACAATTTTACTATAATTTACGCCAGTAACTGATGTCAATTATAGCAGAAATCTATATGTATAATGCGGCCCAGATTTATCTCTGGGGGGCGTAACAAGGCAAAGGTCCGTGCCAGACTCATACCTCCCCCCAATCAGACTGTATGCCCCCCCCCAATCAGACAATAAAATACATTTTAAAAATGTACTTTAACCCCTTCCCGCACATTGACGCAGTTATTTCTGTGCTTTGACAGTTAACCGCCGCGCGGCGCTTCACCGCAGCGGCGGTTAACTGTGCAGGGTGTCTGCCCTGCATTCCCCGTTGCCGATCAGCGGCACATCGCCGCTGATTTCGGCAGTTAACCCCTTCGATGCGGCTGTCGATTCCGATCGCCACATCGAAGGATTTTAGTGCCGATCGGCAGCCCCCACGTGAAATCACGGGGGCTGGCGATGGTACCCATGGCAACTGGACGCCAGAAAATGGCTTCCGGGCTGCCATGTACAGAAGCCTATGAGGACCAGTGTTTTATTATAGGAAAAAAATGAACACGTAAAAAAAAGTACACATATTGTATCACCGCGTTCGTAACGACCCCAACTATAAAAATATAATATTATTTTTCCAACACGGTGAACACTGCAAAAAATATAAACGAAAAACAATGTCAGAATCACTATTTTTTGGTCACCACCCCTCCCAAAATATACAATAAAAAGTGATCAAAAAGTCGCATCTACGCCAAAATAGTACCAATACAAACTATATCCCGTCCCGCAAAAAACAAGCCCTTACACAGCTCTTTTGACTGAAAAATAAAAACTTACGGCTCTCAGAATTGGTGACACAGAAAATACATTTATTTTCTAAATAAGTTATTTTATTGCGCAAACGCTGCAAAACATAAAAATATTATATACATCTGGTATCGCCGTAATCGTAACGACCCGCAGAATAAAGTATAATGGTCATTTATAGCCCAGGGTAAACACCGTAAAAAATAAATAAAAATCATTGTCAGAATTGATGGTTTTTGGTCACCCGGCTTGCCGAAAAATGGAATAAAAAGTGATCAACAAAACCGCATGTACCCCAAAATGGTACCAATGAAAATTACAGATTGTCCCGCAACAAATAAGCCCTCACGCAGCTCCGGTGGTGAAAAAATAAAAAAAAGTTCCGGCTAACAGATTATGGCGATGCAAAATGTGCAGAGCGTTCCAAAAGTGGATAAGATTGGGCGCCATTTATAAGTGCGACACTGGCCACATATCTGCGGATTATTATTTATTTACCCCATTATTATACCCTCTTATTATGCCCTGATGTATTCTGCCCAGCTTACATGTGCCCCCACATTATAAACTGAAATACCAGCAAAACGCCAAACAGAACAACTGCCAAGCAAAATCTGCGCTCCAAAAGCCAAATGCCGCTCCCTCCCTTCTGAGCCCTACAACGTGCCCAAACAGCCATTTACGTCCACCGATATGGCATCGCCATACCCTGGAGAACCCGGTTAATATTTTATGAGGTATTTGTGGCACAAACTGGGCATAACATATAGTGCACTAAAATGGCACATCAGTGGAAAATTGTAATTTTCACTCTTCACCATTCGCTGCACATTAAACCCTTGGTGCACCATGACTTAATAGCATGTCGTGGTGTGGGGGGTGATATATGGAGCGTCTCACGCGCTGAGCCCGCACCATACACTTCGGGTGTCAGCTGTGTGTTACAGCTGATACCCGGGACTGACGGACAGAAACAGCGATTGCGCTGTTACAGGAGCCTGTAAAAATGACAATATACTGCAATACATTAGTATTGCAGTGTATTCTACCAGTGATCGAACGATAGCTGGTTCAAATCTTCTAGGGGGACTAATAAAATATGTAAAAATAAAAAGTAAATAGTTATTATTAGTGGAAAAAATTAAATAAATATTTAAAGTCCAAAAAGAAACCCTTTTCACATTTTTTCTCTAAAGTAATGTAAAAAAATAAAAAAAAATACACAAAATTGGTATCGCTGCGTCCGTAAAAGTCCAAGCTATTACAATATACCATTATTGAACTGGCACGGTGAACGCCGTGAAAAATAAATAATTTTAAACTGAAAAATTGCAGTCTTTTGGTCACCTTGGCTCTACCAAAAAATTTTATAAAAAGTGCTCAAAAAAAGTCATATGTACCAAAAAATGATAACAATAAAAACTACAGCTCGTCCCGCAAAAAAATATGCCCTCACACCACTCTATTGACGGAAAAATAAAAAAGTTGTGGCTCTCGGAATGCGGGGAGGAAAAACGAAAAAGAAAAAAGCAAAACATGGATCAGTTCGGAAAGGGTTAATTACTTTCTAATGAAAAAACATTTATGACCACATGTGAGGTGTAGCCGTACTCGGGAGAAATTGCTTTACAAATGTTGGGCGGCATTTTCTCCTTTATCCTTTGTGAAATTTAAAAGATTCAACATTTTAGTGGAAATAATGTTGATATTAATTTTCATGGCCTAATTCTAATAAATTCTGCAAAAGACGAGTGGGGCCTAAATGCTCACTATACCCCTAGATAGATTCCTTAAGTGGTGTAGTTTCCCAAATGGGGTTACTTTTGGGGGGCTTCCACTGTTTCGCTCTCTCAGGGGCTTTGCAAATTCGACATAACACCCAAAAAATATTCCAGCTAAATTTGAGCTCCAAAAGCCAAATACTGCTCCTTCCCTTCTAAGCCCCGGTGTGGGTCCAAACAGCAGTTTATTACCACATATGGGGTATTTACGGAATCAGGAGAAATTGTTTTACAAATGTTGGGGTGCTTTTGCTCCTTTATTCCTTGTAAAAATTAAAAATGTCTAAGTTCTTACAGAAAAAAAGTAGATTTTTACCTTTACAGACTAATTCCAATGAATTCAGCAAAACAACTGTGGGGTCAGAATGCTAACTTTACCCCTAGAAAAACTCCTTGAGGGGTGTAGTTTCCAAAATGGGGTCACTTTTGGGGGGTTTCCGCTGTTTTCATTCCTCCAGTGCATTGCAAACGCGACACGGCACTAAAAACTATTCCAGCAAAATCGGAAGAAATTGCTTTACATATGTTGGGGTGTTTTTCTACTTTTATTCCTTTTAAATTTCTATATTTTTTTCACAAAAAAAGTAGATTTTCATCTTCACATACTAATTCAAATAAATTAAAAAAAAAAAACTGTGGTTTCAAAATGCTAACTACACCCATAGATAAATTCCTTGAGGGGTATAGTTTCCAAAATGGGGTCACTTTTGGGGGGTCTTGACTGTTTTGGTACCACAAGACCTATTCAAACCTGACATGGTGCCTAAAATTTATTCTAGAAAAAGGAGGCCCCAAAATCCACTAGGTGCTCCTTTGCTTCTGAGGCCTGTGTTTCAGTCCATTACCGCACTAGGACCACATGTGGGATATTTTTAAAAACTGCATAATCTGGGCAATAAATATTGAGTTGCATTTCTTGGGTAAAACCTTCTGTGGTACAGAAAAAATTGATTCAAAACGAATTTTTGAAAAAAAAAATGAAATTTGTAAATTTCACATCTACTTTGCTTTAATTCCTGTGAAATGCCTAAAGGGTTAAAACACTTTCTGAATGCTGTTTTGAATACTTTGAGGGGTGCAGTTTTCAAAATGGGGTGACTTCTGGGGACTTTCTAATTTATAAGGCCCTCAAAGCCACTTCAGAACTTAACTGGTCCCTGTAAAAATAGGCTTTTGAAATTTTCTTGAAAATATGAGAAATTGCTGCTAAAGTTGTAAGCCTCGTAACGTCCTAGAAAAATAAAATAATATTCAAAAAACGATGCAAACATAAAGTAGACATATGGGAAATATAGACTAGTAAGTATTTTGTGTGGTATTACTATCTGTCTTACAAGCAAATACATTTAAATTTAGAAAAATGCTAATTTTTGCTAATTTTCTCTAAATCTTGGTGTTTTTTACAAATAAATATTGAATTTATCTACCAAATTTTTTTCCCTAACATAAAGTACAACATGTCACGAGAAAACAATCTCAGAATCACTTGGATAGGTAAAAGCAGTCCGGAGTTATTACCACATAAAGGGATACATGTCCGATTTGAAAAATCGGCTTCGTCCTGAAGGCCAAAACAGGCTCAGTCCTGAAGGGGTTAAATGTACAGCAGGCCGCAGCACGTAGAAAGTACTGATGACAGGCCTCGTTGCAGCTAAAAGATGCGACACATTTATTAAGAGTCGTTCGCCTGTTAATAAATGTGTTGCATCTTACTCCAGCAAACTGTTTAATAGGACTGGTGTATGAAACGGCAGTATTAAAGGGAATGTGTCGCTAGAATTATTATATATTTTTTTTCAGTTAAACAGTTAGTATATAAATGATTACACAGTGTTTTAATTTTCTAATTTTTTTCACAATTCAGGAAATATTATAAATTAGATTCTAATTTATAACATTTCCATGTGCTGGTCACTAGAGGGAGCAAATCCCAAAATTGCAGCATTGGCATGTGGTAAGGCAACCTCATTGCCTTATGCTGCAAATTTGGAGTAGACACACTCGCTCTGCCCCAGCACACACCAGTAAACATACCTACCAACTTTCAAGTATCTAATCTAAGTAATCTCCGCCCACACATACCCGGTTCAGCCCACTCAGTATTATGTTCACATAGGACCTCCCACACAGTGTAATGACAAATAGCTGCCCCCATACAGTTTAATGCCCCCTTAGCTACCCCTAGTACCAGTGTGCACATATAAAGCGCCAGTGCCCATATAGATAGTGTCACACACAGTGCCCAAGTAGATGGTGCCACACCCCCCCCCCCAGGGATTCCACTCCAGGAGGAGCCACTGCCGTCACGGTCCATATATGGACAGTGACGTAAGGCATTCCCTATAGGAGCAGAATCCCTGTCCAGAGCGTCGGCCACACTGTGGCCGGGGATTGCACTCCAGGAGGAGCCCTTGATGTTATTGTACATTTATGGACAGTGACATCAGGGGTTCCGCCTAGGAGCGGATTCCCCGGCCAGACCATCGGCAATGCAAAGGCAGTGGATTCCGCTCCAGGAGTAGTCCCCGACGTCAATGTTCATATATGGATAGTGAGACAAGGGGCTCTGCACTTAAAGTAGCGCTGTGCCCGGGAATTCCTCGGCGAGTGGTACTAATACAGAAGCAGGGAGCTGACGATCCCTTACACTAGCATTGGATTCAACTGTATCTGCATCCTGAGGACGCAGATACAGTTGACACCAAGACATACCACCGGCTGCTTGGGACAGCGTAACACCGCCCGGAATCCTGGACTGTCCTGCTGTATCCAGGACGGTTAGGAGGTATGCTGTAAATAGGACCATGCACATGCGCAGATTCCACAGTAAATGCTTGTTCATGAGCCTGCAAAGGAGGAGCTGCTCAATTTGCCATTAGGGTGATGACTGACGGATAAGGCCTCGTTCACATCTGCACTATTGTCTCTGGTAAAATCACGGCCCACCGCCTGACGGCAATCTAATGGAACCCACTAAAGTCAATGGGTTCCGTCGGCAGGTGGCGGTTTCCGTTGTGCGATGGAACCGTTGCTTCCGTTATTCCTTTGTTCTGCACCACTGACGGAGCAGAACAACGAAACAAACACACCAACACAGGTGTGAACAGGACCTTAGAAAGATAACTGAAAACAGCAGCTGGCTATAAACTGAAATACACTGCAGGTACAGAAGACAAATGGTAGACCAATTAGAAATGTGATTTATTTAGCAAAATACATGCGAGGCAATTAAAAAAAAACTGTGCAAAGGTGTACATAGCCTTTAAGAAATCAGGAGGCATATTTTCAGATTCTGTTGGACTTCTCCCATATACCGGCATTTCAGGCATCCTATTGGTCCACGGTGTCCTCAATGCCCACCCCATTTACTTTACCCCGAGATAATGGTGGGCTGGTACATACACAGATAATGGTGGTTATGTATGGGGATGATGGCTGGTGTATACAGGGATGATGGGAGTCCCTTATATAACCCCCATATTCCCTGTATATTACCCCCAAAAGGAGAGATGAGCAGCACATCGCAGTCCAAAACTCATGGAAAACTATTTTATGTTTCACCCATCCCACCCATCGCTGGATGTGGGTATACTAGCACACATGACTAATATGATAATATTTTAATATAGAATTGTACATCCTAGTATAATAGCTAAAGAAAATTAGCTTATGAGGTTTAGAGTTGGTTATATGTCGAAATTTTGATCTAAGGTATGCGCACCGTGACGGGCGGTAGTCATGTAGACTGAACGCTTCCATGATTTGAATACGCTGTGACGTGGCACTTTGGGTCACGTGAACGTGGTATACAGTTTACATCAACACTTTCATGACATATATTGTGGTTCACGCTTGGGCATTGGAGATGAAGAAGACTGGAAGTCAACATGGCGTTCTGGGCCGGATGAAGAAGAAAAGAGAACATGAAAGACTCCAATCTGAGAAGATGTCACATGTGAGTCACTGAATTTCACTACACTTATATTTATCAAATGAGTTGAAAAATGACTTGAAAATATAGTCAAGACATTCACAAGGTTAGAAATAATGATTTTTATTTGAAATAATAATTTTCTCCTTCAAACTTTGCTTTCGTCAAAGAATGCTCCATTTGCAGCAATTACAGCATTGCAGACCTTTGTTATTCTAGCTGTTAATTTGCTGAGGTCAGGAGAAATTTGACCCCAGGCTTCCAGAAGCCCCTTCCACAAGTTGGATTGGCTTGATGGGCACTTCTTGCGTACCATACGGTCAAGCTGCTCGCACAACAGCTCAATGGGGTTGAGATCTGGTAACTGCGCTGGCCACTCCATTACAGATAGAATACAAGCTGTCTGCTTCTTCCCTAAATAGTTCTTGCATAATTTGGAGGTGTGCTTTGGGTCATTGTCCTGTTGTAGGATGAAATTGGCTCCAATCAAGTGCTGTCCACAGCGTATGGCATGGCGTTGCAAAATGGAGTGATAGCCTTCCTTATTCAAAATCCATTTTACCTTGTACAAATCTCCCACTTTACCAGCACCAAAGCAATCCCAGACCATCACATGACCTCCACCATGCTTGACAGATGGCGTCAGGCATCTTTTCAGTTGTTCTGCATCTCACAAATGTTCTTCTGTGTGATCCAAATACCTCAAACTTCGATTTGTCTGTCTATAAAACTTTTTTCCAATCTTCCACTGTCCAATATCTGTGTGCTTTTGCCCATATTAATCTTTTCCTTTTATTAGCCAGTCTCAGATATGGCTTTTTCTTTGCCACTCTGCCCTGAAGACGAGCATCCCGGAGTCGCCTCTTCACTGTAGACGTTGACACTGGCGTTTTGCGGGTTCTATTTAATGAAGCTGCCAGTTGAAGACCTGTGAGGCGTCTATTTCTCAAAATAGAGGCTCTAATGTACTTGTCTTGTTGCTCAGTTGTGCAGCGGGGCCTCCCACTTCTCTTTCTACTCTGGTTAGAGCCTGTTTGTGCTGTCCTCTGAAGGGAGTAGTACACACCGTTGTAGGAAATCTGCAGTTTCTTGGCAATTTCTCGCATGGAATAGCCTTCATTTCTAAGAACAAGAATAGACTGTCGAGTTTCACATGAAAGCTCTCTTTTTCTAGCCATTTGGAGAGTTCATTCCACAAATGTAATGCTCCAGATTCTCAACTAGCTCAAAGGAAGGTCAGTTCTATAGCTCCTCTAAACAGCAAAACAGTTTACAGCGGTGCTAACATAATTGCACAAGGGTTTTCAAGTGTTTTATAATCATCCATTAGCCTTCTAACACAGTTAGCAAACACAATGTACCATTAGAACACTGGAGTGATGGTTGCTGGAAATGGGCCTCTATACACCTATGTAGATATTGCATTAATAACCAGACGTTTGCAGCTAGAATAGTCATTTAACACATTAACAATGTATAGAGTGTATTTCTGATTCATTTAATGTTATCTTCATTGAAAAAAACTGTGCTTTTCTTTCATAAATAAGGAAATTTCTAAGTGACCCTAAACTTTTGAACGGTAGTGTATATGGTCTGCAGAAAGCCTGTGTAGGACTGATATCTGTCACTATATGGTGGGAATATTGGTCTTTGCTTTACTACACACGTTTTTAGTACACAATTAACCGCTTCCCGACCGCCCACTGTATATTCACGTCGGCGCTTGCTGGGCTCTGTGCAGCGCCAACGTGAATTCACGGTGGGTGTTAAAAGCACGATCCGGGTGTCTCTGAGTAGTGCTGACACCCGGATCGCGCTGTTATCACCTGCCTCTGGTCCCGGAGATATGATCGGGACCTAATTAGTTCAGGTCCCGGTCATGTGATCGCAGGGAAAGTGTATTGTAGCAACGAACTGGAAAGTTTGTTGCTATAACAAACTGGAAAGTTTGTTGCTACAACAAACTTTCCCGGGGACCGATTGCGGGTGCTGCAGTCGGTTATAAGGCAGAACCGGGGGCCATATAACAGCCCCCGGGTTTGCCATGCACGACAGCCTATGAGAACCAGCCGGAGGCCGGTCCTCATAAGCTTCCTGTCAGTGTGACTCTCAGCGTCACACTGACAGTTTATAATACGTTACACTACCTAGGTAGTGTAATTTATTATAGCAGCGATCAGTGCTGCAGGTCTTCAAGTAAAACAAGTAAAAAGTAAAAAAGAAAGTAATAGCAATTTTTTATAAAAGTGTAAAAACAAGTTATAAAAGTTACAAAAACAAAAAATGCTTTTTTTCCTATAATAAGAATTCTATTATAGGAAAAAAATGAAAATGTTAAAAAAAGTACACATATTTGGTATCACCGCGATCGTAAGGACCCAAACTATAAAACTATAATATTATTTTTCCCGCACGGTCAACAGTTGCATGTACCCTAAAATAGTACCAATAAAAACTACAACCCGTCCCGCAATAAACAAGCCCTTACACCGCTTTTTTGACTGAAAAATAAAAAATTATGGCTCTCAGAATATGGTGACACAAAAAATAAATAATTTTATCGAAAAGTGATTTTATTGCGCAATCGCCACAAAACATAAAAACCTATATACATCTGGTATCACCGTAATCGTACCGACCCGCAGAATAAGGTAAAATGTCATTTATAGCGCACGGTGAACACTGTAAAAAAAAAATACAAAAAACATTGTCAGAATTTATGTTTCTTTGTCACTTTGCTTGCCCAAAAAATCTAAGAGTGATAAAAAAAAATCACATGTACCCTAAAATGGTACCAATGAAAAGTACAAATTCTCCCGCAACAAATAAGTCCTCACACAGCTCCGTTGGAGAAAAAAATCAAAAAGTTCTGGCTCTCAGAATATGGCGATGCAAAATGTGCAGTGTTTTCTAAAAGCGGATAAGATCGGGCGCCATTTATCAGTGCGACACCGGCCACATATCTGCGAATTATTATTTATTTACCCCATTATTATACCCTCTTATTATGCCCTGATGTTCTCCGCACAGCTTACATTTGCCCCAACATTATAAACTGAAATACCAGCAAAACCCCAAACAGAACAGCTACCAAGCAAAATCTGCGCTCCAAAAGCCAAATGGCGTTCCCTCCCTTCTGAACCCCACAGCGTGCCCAAACACCAGCTTACGTCCACATATATGACATTTTATATCCGGGAGAACCCGCTCAACATTGTATGAGGTATTTGTCTTCAGTGGCACAAACTGGGCACAATATATTGTGCATTAAAATGGCATATCAGTGGAAAATTTTAATTTTCAATTTGCACCATCCGCTGCGCATTAATGCCTTCGCGCACCATAACTTAATAGCATGTCGTGGTGCGACGGGTTATATATAAAGCGGGCTCACGCACTGCGCCCACTCCATATTATGCAGGTGTCAGCTGTGTATTACAGCTGACACCCGGGACTAATGGACAGGAACAGCGATCGCGCTGTTACAGGAGCCTGTAAAATGACATTATACTGCAATACATTAGTATTGCAGTGTATTGTACCAGCAACCTAATGATCGCTCGTTCCAGTCCCCTAAAGGGACTTTTGGGAGGTTTCCACTGTTTTGGTACCTCAGGGGCTTTGCAAATGCGACATGACACCCGAAAACCATTCCAGCTAAATTTGAGCTCCAAAAGCCAAATATTGTTCCTTCCCTTCTGAGTCCTGCCGTGGGTCCAAACAGCAGTTTATTACCACATATGGTGTATTGCTGTAATCAGGACAAATTGCTTTACAAATTTTGGGGTGATTTTTCTCCTTTATTCATTGTAAAAATAAAACATTTCTATGTTTTTTCAGGAAAAAGTAGATTTTCATTTTCACGGCCTAATTCTACTAAATTCAGCAAAAAAACTGTGGGGTCAAAATGCTAACTATACCCCTAGAAAAATTCCTTGAGGGGTGTAGTCTTCAAAATGGGGTCAGTTTTGGGGGGATTCCCCTGTTTTGCTTACTCCAGGGCGTTGCAAACGCGACATGGCACTGAAAACCAATCCAGCAAAATCTGCGCTTCAAAATCCAAATGGCGCTCCTTCCCTTCTGAGCTCTACCGTGGGTCCAAACAGCCGTTTAGTACCACATATGGGGTATTGGCGTAATCGGGAGAAGTAGCTTTACAAGTTTTGGGGTGTTTTTTAATCTTTATTCCTTGCAAATATAATTTTTTTTTATATTTTTTAGAAAAAAAGTCGATTTTCACTTTCACAGACAAACTCCAATAAAAATAATATCTGTGGGGTCAAGATGCTAACTATACCCCTAGATAAATTCCTTGAGGTGTGTAGTTTCCAAAACCGTCTCACTTTTGGGGGATTTCCACTGTTTTGGCACCACAAGACCTCTTCAAACCTGACATGGTGGCTAAAATATATTCTAAAAAAAGGAGGCCCCAAAATCCACTAGGTGCTCCTTTGATTCTGAGGCCGGTGTTTCAGTCCATTATCACACTAGAGCCACATGTGGGATATTTCTAAAAACTGAAGAATCTGGGCAATAAATATTCAGTTGCATTTCTCGTGTAAAACCTTCTGTGTTACAGAAAAAAATGTATTACAAATGAATTTCAGCAAAAAAAATAAAATTTGTAAATTTCACCTCTACATTGCTTTAATTCCTGTGAAGCGCCTAAAGGGTTAAGAAACTTTCTGACTGCTGTTTTGAATACTTTGAGGGGTGCAGTTTTTAATATGGGGTGATTTATGGGGTCTATCTAGTACATAAAGCCCTCAAAGCCACTTCAGAACTGAACTGGTCCCTGTAAAAATAGCCTTTTGAAATTTTCTTGAAAATGTGAGAAATTGCTGCTAAAGTTCTAAGCCGTGTAACGTCCTAGAAAAATAAAATAATGTTCAAAAAACAATGCAAATATAAAGTTGACATATGGAATATGTAAAATAGTAACTATTTTGTGTGGTATTACTATCTGTTTTACAAGCAGATGCATTCAAAATGAGAAAAATCATAATTTTTGCAAATTTTCTCTACATTTTGGTGTTTTTCACAAATAAGCAATAAATTTATTGACCAAATTTTTCCACTAACATAAAGTACAATATGTCACGAGAAAAAAATCTTAGAATCGCTTGAATAGGCAAAAGCATTCCAGAGTTATTGACACATAAATTGACACATGTCAGATTTGAGAAAATGGGGCTGGTCATGAAGGCCAAAATGAGCTCGGTCTTGAAAGGGTTAAGAGTGTTCACATTATTTCTATATAGTTGAAGTGTAGACCCCCAAGAATTATTTCCTTTGGTGGGTCCAAGGTACCTCAGTCAGACACTGAGTGTACACATCCTTGCATTAAAATATTGTATTACTGTCTGTAGCCTTAGAGGAGAATTTATTAACCTTGCTAAGCTGCTTATCTGGCATAGAAAAGTCCCAAAAGTCGCAATTTGCGTGAACGTTTTTGGTCAGTTTACGCTGCCTTTGGTGCTTTTTTGAAAAGTGTGTGGTGCTTTGCGGAAAGGGGCGACAATTTTACTATAATTTACGCCAGTAACGGGCGTAATGTAAAGCAGAAATCAATGCCAGCTCCGAGCTAGTGTACAATTTTACATTGAGTGTGTAACAAAAGGCCTAAGCCAGACCCTGTATCTCCCCCACTAATCAGACTGTCCAATCAGACTGTCTTGTTCCACAAGACATGTTTTGCCCACGCTTATATATATATCTGAGACAGTGTATCTTTAAGGGTATATTAACACGCTGTGTTTTCAGGCGTATTTCGGGGCGTAAACACCTTCAAATATGACTGAAAAATCGGTAGCCCAATGCCTACAAACATCTGCCTATTGTATTTTAAAACGGCACGTAAAAACAAGGAGCATGTCACTTCTTGAGACGTTTTTGGAGATGTTTTTCATTGTGTCAATGGAAAAACCGCTCCAAAAACATCTAGAACTAAACACCTCCAAAAACGTCTTCAACTTCAAAAACGTCTGTAAATCAAAGGCTGTGTTCTCTGAAAACAGCTCTGTAATTTTCAGCCATTTTTTACTTTGCGTGTGAATCCTAAGGCTGGGTTCACACGACCATGTTACATCCGTAATGGACGGAACGTATTTCGACCGCAAGTCCTGGACCGAACACAGTGCAGGGAGCCGGGCTCCTAGCATCATAGTTATGTACGATGCTAGGAGTCCATGCCTCGCTGCAGGACAACTGTCCCGTACTGTAATCAAGTTTTCAGTACGGGACAGTAGTTCCGCGGAGAGGCAGGGACTCCTAGAGTCGCAGATAACTATGATGCTAGGAGCCTGGCTCCCTGCAGTGTGTTCGATCCGGGACTTGCGGCCGAAATACGTTCCGTCCATTACGAACGTAATGTGCTTATGTGAATCCAGACTATGTGTAAAGGATTTGCCAGACACAGGTTCTGTGTCGACGCCTGGGGTTAATCAGCCTTCATCAGCTCCAAGGTCTGCTAGAGTGACGCGATCTGTTACCACTCAGGCTGGCAGGCTGAGGAGAGGGAGAACCTATCACAGCCTGGCCTGACGGTTCTAGCTCCCGCCCTTTGTCTATGTTTACCCTCACTTGCTGCATGTTCCTTGCCTGTGATTGTCTGGTTTCCTGGCTCTGCGATTCTTGCTATTTACCTTATTGACCACTGTTGCTTATTAATCCTGGCTTGACTGACTATTCTCCTGCTCTGATTTGCTACTTTGTACTCTCCTGGTTTGTCTCGGCTGGTTCACCACTGCCTGTTGCTCACAGTGTTTCCATGGGCAACTGCCCCTACCTCCCCCTTTTTCTTTTGTGTGCCCTTGTCTTGTGTTGTCTGTCTTGCACTTATTGAGAGTAGGGACCGTCGCCCAGTTGTACGCCGTCACTTAGGACGGGCAGTGCAAGTAGGCAGGGACTGAGTTTCGGGTAGATTAGGGCTCACCTGTCCGTCTCCCTACCCCGTTTCATTACACTATGACACCTGATAGCTCTGCTACTTGATAGGAGACAGCGGCTCAGCAGACAGTATCACATATAATATGCTTAGATACAACGGCTTAGCAGACAGTATCACACATGCTAGGCCCAATTAGAAGGTTAATTGTGAAAAAAATTCTTATGGTGTTTTTCGATAAAGGTCACTTGAACTGGTATCATTTAAACAGTTAACCGATGAATGGCGCTGTTTATGTGGAATTTACCCTGCGGCCTAATGTACCATATAATGTATTAAATTATTTTTTTTTTTTTTAAAAACCTACATTTTGTGGGGTGAATTAAAAAAAAACCTGTAATTCCGCCATTTCTGTTTTGATTTTACAGTGTTCATCGGGCGGCATGAATTGCATGATAACTTGATTCTGTGGGTCGTTACGATTACGGCGATACCAAATTTATATAGTTTTATTTTTTACAAAATAATTTGTTTTTGTGACGCTGCATTCGAAGATGAACTGCATAGTTTTTCAATGCAACAGCACTTCATAGGGCGGGAAGGGGTTAAAACCCACTCTCTGAAGCCCCCCTTCAAGATACATTTCAACTAATCTGGTCCCCATGGCAGAAATGTGTATTTCCATCTGGCACCTCCAGCAGACTCCTTTCAGTCTAGTTTGATTTCTTTTACCTCAGAGTTCCTCTTTTTACCTTTTTTAAATTTATTTTCTCCCCCCTTTTTTTGAACTATTTCTAACAGGGGCTGTGCAGGATTAGAAAAATATGGCTGCTTTCTTCCAAAAACAGCACCACACCTATCCACAGGTCGTATCTGGTATTGCAGGTTTGCTCCATTGAAGTGAATGGTAATGAGCTGTAGTACCACACACAACCTATGGACAGGTGTGGTGCTGCTTTTTGGAGAAAGCAGACAAGTTATCTTATCCTGGACAACCCTTTGTCATGGATTGTTCTTGTGCGGAGATGCTCCCTGCATTATCCCTTTTCCTTTAAGGCCGCTGATATGTTCTATTCAGCTTTATGACCTCTACACTGCCAGTCATTAAAGGGTTAACACTTCTGACCACTGTGGGTGACGTCACAATGCACGAGTTGTGCAGTGTTAATAAACTCCTGCAGTAATGATGATGAATGCGCTGATGTCATAAACACAAATGTTTATGACATAAAGAAGATTCCATATTAGAAGGTTTTACTGCCACATTCAGCTCCATATTGGATGGGACTGAGGACCTTGAGCTTGACTTCCCCACCAATGCCGACCTGATGTAATTTGGAGGTTCTAGCAGGGAAACCCTTCACCCAAGACCACTTCTTCATCACAGTGATGCCATCCTCTTCATACGGGTTGTCTGTAGTAGAGGGGGGTTTCCAGCAGGAGATCCCCCCCTATTAGCCAGAGCGGAGACAGGTGCAAGAAGGAGGCATCTGGAGGACCCCTCTGGAGGACCCGTCTCAACCGAGCATCGCCCATTCATTTTAATGGGTGCCCAGGAAGAGAGACATCCGCCTAGCCAACCAGATCAGCCGATTTATGTGTTTTATGTCGTTCGTTCATTGTATTGTCTTTCCTTGAAAATCGGAGAAAATGTACAAATTCTGTTACAAATGATATTTTGGCACCTTCTAAGCCCAGAGGAAGGGCAATCCTCCAGCCATGGTTTCCCTAGAGGTTTCCCCCACAGGGGGTTTTTCCTTTCCTGCGTGCTGGAGGGTGACTCTTCGTGAGTCGGAGGTTTGCCATTTTGGGTTTGGTCATATAATATCATAAAAGTTTTGACCATTTAACACCCAATTATAATGTTTTGTGTCTTTATTTTGCATGACTTGGGGTAAGTCGAGTGATGTATGTGTATGCAAATTACACTTACCTATATATCTGTTCCCCATTCATAACCCACACCTTTCTCTCAAGAAGACTCGACTCCGAGGGTTTGGATAAAGTGGCCACAGCAGCCATTTTATTAAGAAATAAATATAAAAGTTAGTTAACTCAATTAACCATAAATAAATAATATCCATATTATTTATTAACAAAAACAATAATAAATCAATAATGCACGAACCATAAATTATAACCCAAACACGTCAGACACCACTGACAAACAAACATTAACACATAGACTAGGAGAAGTCCTTGGAGCTATCATTAACTTTTTATGTTACCGGCTATCTGCCCCACCATTTTACCCCCAGCCGTAAAAACCCGGCTCAGAGGCACCAATATTCCTGGCAGATGCCGTAAGGTAACTGCCACCTCTCCCAAGGGATAACACCCTAAGGAAACCACACTATCCAACCGCCAGACAGTGTCCTTTCATCTTTAAAACCCGGGAGGATCCATACCCACGATGCATCCGCCACCCCATAATTATTTGTCTAACTCCAAGGACTCCCCAGCAGCTGCCATGACAAAACGAAAATACCCACCGAAAGACCCCACCTGTCCTCATACTTCCCTGACCATATGATCCAATACTAACAAAAAAGGCAGAGGGCGGGCGGGGATGTCTTACTCCATGTGCTGCTCCCAACCAAAAGACAGAGAAGTCAGCGCACTACCGGCTAACCCTCACCGGATTCCGTCCCTCTCCTCAGAGGCGTAGCTAGGTTCTCCAGCACCCGGGGCAAAGATTCAGTTTGGCGCCCCCCCCCAAACCTCTTTCCCGACATCTCCTTCCCCCTCGCCATGTTTGTTTTCTCTACCAATCGACGTGTCATTTCTCTTTATGTAACTCGAGCATAAAATTATTTGTACATTTTACAAGCAATATGGTTCTATACACAACACCAGAACCAAGCTCAGTACATATATACAGCCCCAGAACCAAGCTCAGTACATATATACAGCACCAGAACTAAGCTCAGTACATATATACAGCACCAGCACAAATACAGCTCAATTTAGTGCAACCCCTGCTGTACAGGTTTGTACGGCGTAAAACTACAGCTCCCAGCATAGCCAGAACAATGGTGAGGATATGCTGGGAGATGCTGTTTCACAAAAAATAAATCCTTTCATAATCATATCACCCATCATCTCGCTGCAGGTCATACAGTGACTACAGTGCTGATTAGAGGCAGAATGAACATTTACATTGAGTGACTCACCGGTGACATCTCAGATTCTAGTTCTTTTTCTCCATCCGGTCCAGACCTCTATGATGACTTCTCCCGGGGACAGCCCATTTCTGCAGTTTGCCGCTCACATGTCTTCAGCTTCTCACTTTTCCAACATTTCTGCACCTATAAATAAAGATAAAGTTCTCATTATACCACACACTACGCCCCTAAATATAATAGTGACATACACTGTGTCCCCCACACACACCATGCCCCCTGTGGATAGTGCCTGCCATAGAGCCCCCTGTAGATAGTGCCCCCATATAGACCACCCCTGTATATAGTGTCCCACAAATAACTCCCCCTATAGTGCTCTACAGATAGCCCACCCCTGTATATAGCCCCCTGCATATAGAGCTCTACAGATAGCCCAACCATGTATGTAGCCCCCCTGTAGATATAGCCCACCCCTGTATATAGTGCTCCACATATAGTCCACCCCTGTATATAGTGTTTCACATATAGCCCACCCCTGTATATAGCCCCCCTTGTACATATAGTCCACCCCTGTATATAGTGCTCCACTAGATAGTCCACCCCTGTATATAGTGCTCCACAGATTGCCCACCCCTGTATATACTATATACAAGGGTGGGCTATCTGTGGAGCACTATATACAGGGGTGGACTATATGTACAAGGGGGCTATATACAGGGGTTGGCTTTCTGTGGAGCACTATAGGGGGAGCTATTTGTGGGATACTATATACAGGGGTGGGCTATATCTACAGGGGGACTATATACAGGGGTGGGCTATATCTACAGGGGGACTATATCTACAGGGGGACCATATCTACAGGGGGACCATATCTACAGGGGGACCATATCTACAGGGGGACCATATCTACAGGGCTGGGCTATACACAGGCCTGGGCTATATCTACAGGGGTGGGCTATACACAGGGGGGCTATATCTACAGAGGGGGGCTATATACAGAGGGGGGCTATATACAGGGGTGGGCTATACATAGGCGGGCTATATACAGGGGGCTATATACACCGGGAATATATCTACAGGGGGCTATATCTACAGGGCTGGGCTATATACAGGGCGACTATATCTACAGGGGGGGCTATATACTGGGGTGGGCTATCTATGGAGCATCATATACAGTGGTGGGCTGTATCTACAGGGGGCGATATACTATATAGCCCACCCCTGTATATGGTGCTCTATAGACGGCCCACTCCAGTATATAGCCCCCCTGTAGATATAGTCCCCCTGTATATAGCCCCCCTGTAGATATAGTCCCCCTGTAGATATAGTCCCCCTGTAGATAGCCCAGCCCTGTAGATATAGTCCCCCTGTAGATAGCCCAGCCCTGTAGATATAGTCCCCCTGTATATAGCCCAGCCCTGTAGATATAGTCCCCCTGTAGCTATAGTCCCCCTGTATATAGCCCCCCTGTAGATATAGTCCCCCTGTATATAGCCCAGCAGATATAGTCCCCCTGTATATAGCCCAGCCCTGTAGATATAGTCCCCCTGTAGATATAGTCTCCCTGTATATAGCCCAGCCCTGTAGATATAGTCCCCCTGCAGATAGACACCCCCCGTAGATAAAGCCCCCCGCGAGTAGATATCGTCCCCCCCCCCCGCAGATACAGCCACACTTCTATTACAATTTAAAAAAAAAAATAATAATAATTTCAAACTCACCTTATTCCCGCTCCCACGCCATCCGGCAGCCATGGAGACCTGCTAAGTACAGATGTAGCATTGATAGAGAACTTACCGGTCACATCCAACTGATGAGTGACAGATCTGTGGCCAGCACCATAGTATATACCTACGCTCTGTGACATCACAATAGCTGTACCCGGGGTGAGTTGCTTTTATGACCACACCCGTAATTTGCATATTTCAATATGGATTTACTATAATTTTTTATAGTAGTGACATCACAATAGATATACCCGGTGAGAGCTGCTTTTATGACCACACCAATAATTTGCATATTTCAATATGGATTTACTATAATTTTTTATAGTAGTGACATCACAATAGATATACCCGGTGAGAGCTGCTTTTATGACCACACTTATCATTTACATATATCAGTATGGCTTCACCATTCATTTTATTGTTTGATTTTTATGTACATTTTTAATGCAATTTCTATATTCATAATGTTTGTCTGTGGTCAGACTCTTACCCAGCACTGCCAAGATTACAGCTCAGGAATAGAATGAAATCCCATAATATATGATAAAAGTCGGGCATATGGGTCACTGGTGGTGCATAGAACTTGTAATGTTCATCTCTCACAGTCGGTTTAGTGTGTGTATAGTTATTACAATCTGTAAGGATCTGCAGCTGCTGAACATCTGATAAATTATCATTTCACTCTCCTGACGAAGCTGAAGCGAAACGTACGTTGGGGTAGCGCTGCAGATCCACCTGGGGTCTGTTACCTATTGATTTATACTTCTCTTAACCTGCAAACTGATATGGGACTCTTTTTAGAGAACATCAGTGCACACAGCAGGGAGATAGTGATAATTAGAGATGAGCGAACCGGGACAACCGAACCCGGTTTCGGTCCGAACATCGGGAAAAGTTCGGTTCACAGCGAATCCGAACTTCACCGGGTTCGGCCGAACCCGTTTTGACTGAACCCGGTCAAAAATATTATACAAATCGGGAGCCACTTGTCTCTATCAATCACTGATAGAGAAAAGAGGCTGCTGATTAAAAATAAAATAAAAAGCATTTCATACGTACCCGGTCGTTGTCTTGGTGACGAGTCCCTCTTCTTCCTCCAGTCCGACCTTCTTGCCTTACGCGGCAGCCTGTGATTGGCTGCAGAGGCTGCGGCAGCCTGTGATTGGCTGCAGCGGTCACATGGGCTGTAACGTCATCCAGGAATGTCGGGCCGGATGTCGAGAGGGACGCGTCACCAAGGCAACGGCCGGGAGACCGGACTGGAGGAAGCAGAACGTTCTCGGTAAGTATGAACGTCCTTTTTTTTTTACAGGTTACTCTATATTGTGATCGGTAGTCACTGTCCAGGGTGCTGAAACAGTTACTGCCGATCAGTTAACTCTTTCAGCACCCTGGACAGTGACTATTTACTGACGTCGCCTAGCAACGCTGCCGTAATGACGGGTGCACACATGTAGCCACCCGTCATTACGGGGCCTCATGCACACGACCGCAAAAACACCCATTATTACGGGTCGTAATTATGACCCGAAATAGCGGGCCCATTGACTTCTGTTAGCCACGGGTACCTTCCCGTTTTCTCACGGGAAGGTGCCCGTGCCGTTAAAAAGATAGAACATGTTCTATTTTTTTATTTTACGGGCCGTGCTCCTATACTTTATAATGGGAGTAGGGCTCGGAAAAAATGACCGGCTGCCCGTGCCCGGCCGTGCTCATCTCCTGAAATACTCTGTGCTGCCTTAAACTCTGTGGACAGGTCAGGATCCTGTTTCTTTTAAATGCTGCTGGGGAACCCGCTCGATCCACTATATAAGGCTGCGCTACAGTGCTTGGGAACAAGTGACTGGGGCAGAAGAGGATGGAGGCGCAGCCTTATATAGTGGATCGAGTGGGTTCCCCAGCAGCATTTAAAAGAAACAGGATCCTGACCTGTCCACAGAGTTTAAGGCAGCACAGAGTATTTCAGGAGATGAGTGTGGGGATCTTGTGCGGGGTGGTGACTTGCCAATCATGTGAAGGTGTTATTGAGGACAGGAGTGGAGGAGAGGTAACAGACTGAGAGCTACGTAATGGTAAGAGCAGAGTTCACAGCAGCACAGAATCTGCACGCTCCTCTCCTGAAATATTCTGTGCTGCTGTGAACTCTGCTCTTACCATTTCGTAGCTGTGAGCAGATGCCGGCGGCGGCTGCTGCATTCGGCCCCGCCTGGTTGGAGGAACAAGCTGCAGCGGTGGCCAACGCTCCGGTACCTTCGGCTGCCTCTCTCCCGCTCCGGGCCCGGCGCTCGCATCCTCCAGAAAGGCTGAGCCCCAACGTTGCTCCTCGGACCCGGCGCCACAGAGGGAGCCCTGTGAGGGACCCTCTGGCTCGGGCGTCTGGCAACACTGATACTGCAGCCGGTGCCAGGGTCGGGAGGAATCAATCCATAAGTGTGACTGGTATTTATTAGTGTGTTCAGTGCCCGGCTGCAACTTACCACGGAGTATACGATTCACTTAACCGACTCTTCACAGCGCTATTTGTGTGACATCGCGTTTAATCCAGTGGTAGGTGACAGGACATTGTATCATATGTACACAATAGAGAGAGTATGGAACGTGCCGCCATATGTACTGGATTAGATCATACGTTGGAAAAAAAGTGACAGGAGATGTAAAACAGTGATATATTTGATAGTTGTTTAACCCCTTAACGCTCAGCGACGGAATATTACATCGTGGGAGTAACGGCCATTTCGGCCGTCTTCCCGACACATGCAGGAGCTGTGACAGCTGCTGTCTCGTACAGCAGTTGCCGCAGCTCCTACAGCGGGGACCGATCGCTGTGTCACCGCTGATTAACCCCTTAAAAGCTGCGTTCAATACCGAACACGGCTTTTTAGGGGTTAAGCTACCATCGCCGGCCTGCTACACGATAGCGGCCGGCGATGGTGACTATGGCATCCGGACACCTAGCAATGGCGTCCGGCTATGCCATCGACAGAAGCCTAGTGTGTCCTGACAAAGTCAGGACCTACTATGCTTGCTGTCAGTGAGTAGCTGACAGCTCTAATACACTGCACTACGCATTTACTAAATAAAAGTTTTAAAAGTAATAAAAGTAAAAATCCCCCTTTTTCCCTTATCAGTCCTTTATTATTAATAAAAATATATAAACAAACAAATAAACTATACATAATTGGTATCGGCGCGTCCGTAACGGCCTGAACTACAAAATTATTTCATTATTTATCCCGCACGGTGAACACTGTAAAAGAAAATAATAATAAACCGAACCACAATCACAATTGTTTGGTAACTTCACCTCCCAAAAAATGGAATAAAAAGAGATCAAAAAGTCGCATGTACCGAAAAATGGTCCTGATCGAAACTACAGTTCATTACACAAAAAATAAAAGTAATTGATTTTCTACAAAAAGTATTTTATTGTGCAAACGCGACATAAAAAAAACTATAAACATCTGGTATCGCCGTAATCGTATCGCCCCGCAGAATAAAGTGAATATGTCATTTATAGAGCACGGTGAACGCTGTAAAAAAAATAGAATAAAAAATCAATAGTAGAATCGCTGTTTTTTAGTCACCACGCCACCTAAAAATAGAATAAAAACTGATCAAAAAGCCGCATGCATGACATGAAAACTGCAATGCATTCCTCAAGGGGTCTAGTTTCCAAAATGGGGTCACTTTTGAGGGGTTTCCACTGTTTTGGCACCACAAGACCTCTTCAAACCGGATATGGTGCCTAATAAAAAGGAGGCCTCAAAACCCACTAGGTGCTCCGTTGCTTCGGAGGCCGGCGCTTTAGTCCATTACCGCACTAGGGCCACATGTGGGATATTTCTCAAAACTGTAGAATCTGGGCAATACGTATTGAGTTGTGTTTCTCTGGTAAAAACTTTTGTGTTATAAAAAAAAATGGTATAAAAAGGATTTTCTGACAAAAAAAATGTAAATTTCACCTCTACTTTGCTCTAAATTCCTGTGAAACACCTAAAGGGTTCATAAACTTTCTAAATGCTGTTGTGAATACTTTGATGGGTCTAGTTTCTGAAATGGGGTGTTTGATAGGGGTTTCTAATATATGGGCCCCTCAAAGCAACTTCAAAACTGAACCGGAACCTAAAAAAAAATTAAATGAGGCAATACTTCGCTTCTTACATTATACTGATAATGAGCCGTGCCCACCCTGAGATGGCCCCAGTTTTGACCGTTTGTATAAACAGAGACCCCTATTAGACCGTTTCAGTGCCCGGTTTTCCCAAGCATACACCCCCGAGAATTGTATTTCTATCGATGTGCCCTTGGTACATTTTAAAGGGAAGCTTCAATTCCGCCAGTACCTGCCGGGCAAGAGGGCAAGGTATGGCGTGAAGATGTATAAGCTGCGAGAGTGCATCAGGGTATACGTACAAATTTAGGATATATGAAGAGAAGGACACCAGTATTCAGCCTCCAGAATGCCTTCCCCCCCCCCCCCCTTACTGGGAGTTAATGCAAAAATTGTGTGGGATTTGGTGCACCCACTGCTGGACCAGGGTTACCAACTCTACCTGGATAATTTTTATACCAGCATCCCACTCTTCAAGTGCCTCGCTTCCAGAAGTCCTGCGGCATGCGGCACTGCTAGAAGAAATCTGAGAGGCCTCCCTAAGACTCTGCTTGGCAAACACCCAGAAGGGGTGAGAGCAGGGCACAATCCAGCAGCAACATATTGTGTGTTAAGTACAAGACAAGAGAGATGCCACACCCCTCCCATGTACAGAGACCCCCAAACCAGACTGCATCCTCGACTACATAGGTACATGGGAGGGGTGGACTTGTCAGATCAAGCCCTGAAGCCCTACAGCGCCATGCGGTGTGGTATAAGAAGCTGGCCGGGCACATCATACAGATGGCATTATACAATGCGTACGTGCTACGTCGATGTATAGGCCAGAAGGGAACTTTCCTGGAATTTCAAGAGGTGGTTATCAAGAAACTAATTTTTAGGGACCAGGAAGGGGAGGGCTCCCAGTACTTCTGCAAGCGAGGCCACACGCATCGTACCAGGGCAACACTTTCCAGGAGAAGTTCCCCAAACTGGCAAGAAGGGAAAAAGTCAAAAGAGGTGCAAAGTCTTCTATAAGAGGGGGGTAAGGGAGGACACAATATATCAATGTGACAATGTGACATGTTTCCTGAAAAACTAAGGCTCTGTATGAAAGAGTGTTTTAAAATTTATCATACATCCCTTGATTTTTAATCTACCCCAGTTTTACTTACACTCATGCACTCCGCACAGCTTATCCCCCTCATCTTTCCCTGCTGTGTGCCCAGGCAGCAGATAACAGCCACATGTAGGGTATTGCCATACCCGTGAGAACTCACATTACAGTTTATGGGGTGTAGGTCTCCGGTCAAAATGCTCACTACACCTCTAGATGAATGCCTTAAGGGGTGTAGTTTTAAAATTGGGTCACTTCTTGGGGTTTTCAACTGTACTGGTACCTCAGGGGCTTCTGCATACATGACTTCACACCAGAAAATCCCCAGTAGGCCAAATGGTGGTCCTTTCCTTCTGAGCCCTCCCATGGGCCCAAACGGCAGTTTATTACCACAAATGGGATATTGCCACACTCAGGACAAATTGGGCAACAAAATGGACCCTTTTGTCCTGTAATTTTGTTTTAATCCCCAGCCCAATTCAAATAAGTTCTGTGAAGAAACTATGGGGTCTAAATGGTCACATTACCCATAAATAAATTCCTTGAGGGGTGTAGTTTCCAAAATGGGGTCACTTATGGTGAGTTCCATTGCTTTGATACCTCTGGGGCTCTGCAAATGCGACATTGCCCCCGAAATCCAATCCAGCAAAATCTGCACTCCAAAGAACACACAGCGCTCCTTCCCTTCTGAGGCCTCCCATGGGCCCAAACGGCAGTTTATCGCCACAAATGGGGTATTGCCGCACTCAGGAGAAATTGGGCAACAAAATGGAGTATTTTGTTCCCTGTGAAAATAAGAAATTTTGATTAAAAAATTTATTTTATTGGAAAAAATGTCATTTTTTAAATTTCACAGCCCAATTCAAATACGTGCCGTGTAAAAACTGTGGGGTCAAAATGGTAACAACAACCATAAATTAATTTCTTGATGGGTGTAGTTTTCGAAATGGTGTCACTTTTGGGGGATTCCTACTATTTTGGTACCTCAACACCTCTTCAAACCTGGCATGCTGCCTAAAATATATTCTAATAAAAAAAGAGGACTCAGAATGCACTAGGTGCTTCTTTGCTTCTGGGGCTTGTGTTTTATTCCACGAGCGCACTAGAGACACATGTGGGACAGTTCTAAAAACTGCAGAATCTGGACAATACAAATTTAGTAGTGTTTGGCTTGTAAAACCTTCTGTGTTACAGAAAAAAATTTAATACAATTAAAATTCAGCAAGAAAAATTAAATGTGCAAATTTACTTTGCTCTAAATTCCTGTGAAACAACTAAAGGGTTCATAAACTTTCTAAATGCTGTTTTGAATACTTTGAGGGGTCTAGTTTTCAAAATGGGGTGTTTTATGGGGGTTTCTAATACATAGCCCCCTCAAAGCCACTTCGAAACCGAACAGGTACCTTAAAAAAAAAAAGGCTTTTGAAATTTTCTTAAAAATATGAGAAATTTATGTTTTAAGCCTTGTAACGTCCAAGAAAAATAAAAGAATGTTCAAAAAACGATGCCAATCTAAAGTAGACATATGGGAAATGGGAACTAGTGACTATTTTAAGTGGTATAACCGTCTGTTTTACAAGCAGATGCATTTAAATTCAGAAAAATTCTATTTTTTATAAATTTTCTCAAAATTTTTGCAATTTTTCACCAATAAACACTGAATATATCGTCAAAATTTCACCACGAACATAAAGCCCAATGTGTCACGAGAAAACATCTAAGAATCGCTTGGGTAGGTTTAAGCATTCCGATGTTATTACCACATAAAGTGAAATATGTCAGATTTGAAAAATGGACTCTGAGCCTTAAGGCCCAAACTAGGCTGCGTCCTTAAGGGGTTAAACTTCAGTTCCATAAAATTTTATTTTGGACTCTCTTTACAAGCGGAGACAAACACATTAAGCAGGGAAGCCGCTAGGGTGACACAATCCCCACAGATCTCCTATCAGCTCATCAGGAAACAAGTTGAGTCTCCATAGATAAGATGTCATTGTGCTCTTGGACTTGAACGACATTTGGTTGCGTCTTCCGGTGACCATTTGAATTTACAATATGAACAGTGAAAGTCATTTTATTGTGTAAAAAGTTGTAAAACATAAAAAGTTCTATAAATTAGGTATCGCCGGAATCGGACTAACCCGCAGAATAAAGTTAACATGTCATTTATAACGCATGGTGAACGCTGTATTAAAAAAACCTAAAAAAAAACTATGGCAGAATTGCTGTTTCTTGGTCACCTTGCCTCCCCAAAAAAAGGATAACAAGTGATCAAAAAGTTGCATGTACCCCAAAATGGTACCAATAATAACTACAGCTCGTCCCGCAAAAATCAGCCCACATACCAATACGTTTATGAAAAAATAAAATTAGTTATGGCTCCAATAAGTCAGGAAAAAAATATATGCAGTTGTGCCGGCCCGAGGGGAACATTTCTTCTGTTTCTAGTGGCGATTTATCAAGGCCCTAAAATTAGGGAACCAGGAAGGGGAGGGCCCAAACATATCTACTGGAAGCGAGGGCGCCCGTATTATACCAGGACAACTCTTCCCAGCAAAATTCCTCAAACTGCAAAGGTGCGGAGTGTGGACCAAAAGGGGGATAAGGAAGGATGCCATATATCAGTGCGACACCGGCCTGTGCAGAAAGGATTGCTTCACAGCGTAACAAATATTTATGACTTATTTTATTGTTTACCCCATTATTATACCACCTGACTATGCCCCTAATATACTCTGCCCAGCTCACATATGCCCCACATTATAAACTGAAATACCAGTAAAACTCCAAACAAAACTATTACCAAGCAAAATCCACGTTCCAAAAGCGTTTGAATCCCATCAAATTTCAACCTTCTACCTCGAGCCGTTCAAAAGTTATGAGGGTGTTCTGGAACTTTTGGTGGGCACAGTATAAATAAATATATGTGTGTGTGTATATATATTTCTCTCTCTCTATATATATATATATACTATTTACATATCAGTTTCAACCTATATCTTAGCTGGTGTATGTATATGTATCCAACCAGCATCAGGTTCAGCTATTCTAAAGTCTTGTGATGTTAGACTTGATAGACTTTATAAAGTTTATCAAGTGGATCTAGTGTATAAATAAATAAATATTAGGAATATTAATATTTCTTGTATTCAAACATTAGGGAAGTGATAAAATAAAAAGCAAGATATCATTCCTCAGATTAATTTGCTGTAAAACATCCCTAACCCCCTACAACCGTATCCTCAAGAATAATTAACAATTATTAATAAATAAAATAATAGTAATAAGAATAATTAATGTCAATATTAATAATAGTTATCAATTAATATCAAAATTATATAAAACCCGAAATTGCCATGTGGTCAATGCAACAACCAATACATTATTCCAGCTTCCAAACCTCAACCAATGCCATTAACAGGGGGTCCAAGCTCCAAGACCCCAATTAATGTTATTTACTGACCTTTTTGATTGACAAGATCCTGTTGTTGGAATACCTATAACGGTTATCACCGGTTTGTTCGTGGATCCTCAGTGTCGTCTGGGAGATGGTGCTTGGAACCCAGGCAACGCTTGGCACAGCGGGTAGAGGCGGTCGGATGGATAGGCAGAAGTCAGGACAGGCAGCAGACGTCGTAACGGGTATGGAAGAAATAGGGCAGGCGTCGTAACGGGTATGGAAGCAATAGGTCAAGGCAGGCGGCAGGCAAGGATAGTCAAGTTCAGGCAGAGGTCAGCAACGGGAAATCCAGACAAGGCAGAAGAGAAGGAAACAGAGAACGAGGGCACAGGGAAGCTCACGGGGAACTTGGTTGAACAAGCAGGGAGGAAAGGAAGGAGGAACCTTAAATAGGAAGTCTTTGGAATTAAAGCGTGCACTGGCCCTTTAAGACAGAACGAGTCAGCGCGCCCTCTAATGACTGCAGCTGCACATCGAGGCTGACGGCCGCGTAGGGAGGTAAGGGATGCACATACCTGACACCGTCCAGGACCAGCAGAGCGTCCGGATCGGGGAAGTGGAGCTCAGGATGAGTATGTGGTAATGGAGGACACAGGAACCGGAGCAGAGGCCGTGGGGAAGGCGGGGAACAGCGCGGCAGCCGTTACAATACCCCTTTAATAACTAATTTCTCCAGCTGGTTTCATCACAAGTAACGGTTCCCTTAGAGTTGCCGCTAACTATTCCTTTCTCTGGTCATTCTAGATCTTGCTGTTGGATTGACACTGTGTTACTTACTGTGCTGCTTTTACGGTCAACGATTTGTCCTATTTTCGAAGAACTAGATGCGATAAGTCAAATTTCAACTTGACAGTCTTCCGGTTTTCTACCAAGGACATTGGTGCAATCTAGCACCCGGGGCATTGAACAACCATGCCCTTTTGGAAAAAAATGAAGAAATATCATGTCTCCCAGATTCCTGATAAAGGAAATCTGATGGGAGAAATACCGACTATGGAGGAGCCTAACATCTCGCTCCAGAAATTTTCTGTCATCAAAGATATGGCAGCCGAAAAATCAAGCGATCCAAGTCACAGCAAATCTTGTGGCATCAGCTCAAAGAACACCAAGAAGAGCGAATTCAGGAGCTTGGGCAGCAGCGCTGTGATCGGCGCTAAAGAACTAGATTGCTGTTTCCCAGATAGGAGGCTGAGACTGTATGTTGCCATCTGGAATATGGAATGGAAAGAGTTCCCTGAAAGGCTGGAGGATCTGCTATTGCCATCAGATGACGCCAAAGACATCAGGAAGGATGTCCAAACAGGTAAGTCTTCTCAGTCGTCTTACAACAGTCTATATTCTCTCTCGATTCTCTACTTATTGTAGGATCACTCTCTACTTTTCCTATTTAACCTCAGAGGCCATACTATGGATTGTTTAACAGATAAATTGAGGATCTTAATCTGGTGTCATTTATTAATATATAAATAAATGTAATTGTGTTTTCTTGTAGGCGGGAATGGGAGATAAAATTACAGGAGACCCTTGGTTCGCACTACGTGCTATACCACTCATCCGGGCTCGGAGTCCTGTATCTCACCATCTTTATTAGACGGGAACTGATCTGGTTCTGCTCAGGTGTGATTCACTTTCTTACATCTACATTCTGTGTCCTGATTATAGGAATAAACTATTGTGTTTTTACATCTCATTTAGTCATTAGAATTAGACGCCTGACAGCTCCACTCTCAGATTCTTCACTATATGGAGTATTGGAGATCTGAGAGCTGATTCCACAGTTACAAAATGTAATATAATGTTTAGGAGGAAATTATCTATGTTTCATTGATGCATGTGGTACTATTAACCACTGACCCTTCTCCTTGTGTTTCTTATACAGAGGTAGAGCACACCCATGTAACAACCAGGCTATTCCACCATGTAAAAACCAAAGGAGCTTTGGGTGTTGCCTTCACCGTCTTTGGAACATCTTTCCTGTTTATTAATTCCCATATCAAATGTAAGTATGTCCGATTTTAATATGTGACTATGTACAGTTTTACTGTGTATAAAAGTGCTGCTGTTTAATAATAAACTGAAATATATTATATAATATGAAGAGACCTGTACTATTAATGTTTTGGTGCAAAATGAAAGGTTCTTCGGCCATTTGATCAAACTTTTTCTAATCCATCAAACTTATTCTATGTAATGAGAGGAGAGTAATAGTGGATGGATAAACGGCCTAATGTCCTCTACAGACCGCTATAGAAATTCATTATCCTCTATCAAAAACATTATTGTGTCTTAGATACAGAGTACCAGAAATATCAGTGCGACTGAGAACCAGATCATGGAACTCCACCAGTCTCCTCTTCTGAAATGTCAAAAGATGAATTTAGATGGAATTCCCATTTAACTAAAAACTATTTGCAGACCACACAACCTAAAAAGTAGAAACCTAGATCAGATCAGATAAAGAAACCTAGTGTAAAGGATCTGCCAGGCACAGCTTCGGGGTTAACTCCCTTAATTAATCAGTCAGCACCTGAATCTACATCCCTGAGACTGACTCCAGCTTCCACCACTCAGGCTGGCAGGCTTAGGAGTGGGAGAGCCTATCACAGCCTGGCCAGACTCAGCTAGCTCCCGCCCTCGGTCTATTTAAGCCTGCCTTTCCTGTTCCTCCAGTGCTTGTGATTTTCTTTCCTTGTGGTTTCCTGGCCCAGCTACAGCTCCTTCTATTTTGTTCCTGCTCCATACAGACCCTGGCTTACTGACTACTCTTCTGCTCTTCGTTTGGTACCTCGCACACTCCTGGCTTGACTCGGCTCGTTCACCACTCTGGTTGCTCACGGTGTTGCCGTGGGCAACTGCCCCTTTCCCTTGCTTGTATTCCCTTGTATGTTTGTCGTGTTTGTCGTGCACTTACTGAGTACAGGGACCGCCGCCCAGTTGTACCCCGTCGCCTAGGGCGGGTCGTTGCAAGTAGGCAGGGACAGAGTGGTGGGTAGATTAGGGCTCACTTGTCCGCTTCCCTACCCCTCGGTCATTACATAATCACAAGCCCATACCTAGTCTACCCTGGTCCCTGACACCACTATGGACCCCCGTGAGACCCTGGCTCAGCAAATGCAGGGTCTCTCCCTACAGGTCCAGGCCCTGGCTCAGAGGGTCAACCAGCCTGATGCTACCTTGGTAGTTCCCCTCACCGCACCTCTTGAACCCCACCTCAAGTTGCCCAACCGGTTCTCAGGGGACCGGAGGGCTTTTCTCTCCTTTCGGGAGAGTTGTAGGCTTTACTTTCGTTTAAAGCCTCATTCCTCAGGTTCTGAGAGCCAGCGGGTGGGTATAATTATGTCCCGGCTCCAGGAAGGGCCCCAAGAGTGGGCCTTCTCCTTGGCTCCTGACGCCCCTGAACTTTCCTCCGTTGATTGTTTCTTTTCTGCTCTCGGACTTATTTATGACGAGACTGACAGGACTGCCTTTGCCGAGAGTCAGCTGGTGACCTTACGTCAGGGTAAGAGACCTGTTGAGGAGTATTGCTCTGACTTTAGGAAGTGGTGCGTAGCTTCTCGGTGGAATGACCCTGCCTTAAGGTGCCAGTTTAGGTTGGGTCTGTCGAATGCCCTGAAAGACCTGCTAGTTAGCTATCCCTCTTCTGACTCCCTAGACCAGGCTATGGCTTTAGCGGTACGACTTGACCGACGTCTCAGGGAACGACAACATGAACGTTTATGTGTTTTCTCCTCCGACTCCCCCATGATGCCTCCCGAGGTCCCGTTGCTTCGTTCCTCCCCGAAAGACTCAGAGATACCTATGCAACGCGGGACCTCCGTGTCCCCCCAACAACGTAGAGAATTCCGCAGGAAGAATGGTCTCTGCTTCTACTGTGGGGATGACAAGCATCAAGTGAACAACTGTCCTAAGCGTAAGAATGCAGCCAGAGAACTTCCGCGCCTAAGTGATCATCGGGGAGGTCACTTGGGCGCTCAGGTATTTCCAGTAAATAGGAAACGTACTAAGATCTTGCTTCCCTTTCAGGTCTCTTTTGGTGGTAGGTCTGCTACCGGCAGTGCCTTCGTGGATTCAGGGTCCTCTACTAATATTATGTCTGTGGAATTTGCTATGTCTCTTGCTATGCCTCTGATTGATTTGCCTAAACCTGTCCCGTTAGTGGGTATCGACTCCACTCCTCTTGCTAATGGTTATTTTACACAGCATACCCCTGTTTTTGAACTCCTTGTTGGCTCCATGCATTTGGAGCAATGCTCTGTACTGTTGATGCAGGGATTATCGTACGATTTGGTTCTAGGCCTTCCCTGGTTGCAGTTGCATAATCCCACGTTTGACTGGAATACTGGGGAGCTAACCAAATGGGGTAATGAATGTTGTACGTCATGTTTTTCTGTTAATTCTATTTCTCCCCCTGAGGAGGCGAATACGCTACCCAAGTTTGTTCAGGACTTCGCTGATGTTTTCTCTAGGGAGGCCTCCGAAGTGTTACCTCCTCATAGAGAATACGATTGCGCTATCGAATTGGTACCAGGAGCTAAGCTTCCTAAGGGTAGGATATTTAATCTTTCTTGTCCCGAACGTGAAGCCATGAGAGAGTATATCCAGGAATCCCTGGCCAAGGGTTACATTCGTCCCTCTTCTTCTCCGGTAGGTGCTGGCTTCTTCTTCGTGGGGAAGAAGGATGGTGGTCTTAGGCCATGCATTGACTACCGTAGCCTGAATAAGGTCACGGTAAGGAACCAGTATCCCCTTCCGTTGATTCTTGATCTCTTTAATCAGGTTCAGGGGGCCCAATGGTTCTCTAAATTGGATCTACGGGGGGCGTATAACCTTATTCGCATCAAAGAGGGGGATGAGTGGAAGACTGCGTTTAACACGCCCGAATGCCATTTCGAATACCTCGTCATGCCCTTTGGGTTGTGTAATGCCACTGCGGTCTTCCAGAATTTCATAAATTAGATTTTGAGAAATTACCTGGGGATATTTCTTGTAGTGTACCTTGATGACATACTGGTGTTTTCCAAGGACTGGTCCTCCCACATTGAGCATGTCAGGAAGGTGCTCCAGGTCCTTCGGGAAAACAAACTGTTTGCCAAAACCGAAAAATGTGTGTTTGGGGTACAGGAGATACCATTTTTGGGTCAAATCCTCACTCCTCATGAATTCCGCATGGACCCCGCCAAGGTTCAGGCTGTGGCGGAATGGGTCCAACCTGCCTCCCTGAAGGCGTTACAGTGTTTTTTGGGGTTTGCTAATTATTACAGGAGATTTATTGCTAACTTCTCGGTCATCGCTAAGCCTCTTACGGACCTCACTCGCAAAGGTGCTGATCTCCTCCACTGGCCTCCTGAGGCTGTCCAGGCTTTTGAGGTCCTTAAGAAGTGCTTTATCTCGGCCCCGGTGCTGGTTCAGCCCAACCAAATGGAGCCATTTATCGTGGAAGTTGACGCATCTGAGGTGGGAGTGGGGGCTGTCTTGTCCCAGGGTACCAGGTCCCTCACCCATCTCCGCCCCTGTGCCTACTTCTCCAGGAAGTTTTCGCCAACTGAGAGTAACTATGATATTGGCAACCGCAAACTCTTAGCCATTAAATGGGCATTTGAAGAGTGGTGCCACTTCCTGGAGGGGGCTAGACACCAGGTAACGGTCCTTACCGACCACAAGAATCTGGTTTTCCTAGAATCTGCCCGGAGGCTAAACCCGAGACAAGCTCGATGGGCGTTATTTTTTACCAGATTCAATTTTTTGGTTACCTATAGGGCTGGGTCTAAAAATATTAAGGCTGATGCACTGTCGCGTAGCTTCATGGCCAGCCCTCCTTCGGAGGAAGATCCTGCTTGTATTTTGCCTCCAGGTATAATAATTTCCTCGATCGATTCTGATTTAGTCTCTGAAATTGCTGCTGATCAAGGTTCAGCTCCCGGGAACCTTCCTGAGAACAAGCTGTTTGTTCCCCTGCAATTCCGGCTAAGAGTACTTAGGGAAAATCATGACTCCGCACTATCTGGTCATCCAGGCATCCTGGGTACCAAACACCTCATTACCAGAAATTATTGGTGGCCTGGGTTGCCTAAAGACGTTAAGGCCTACGTCGCCGCTTGTGAGGTTTGTGCTAGGTCCAAGACTCCCAGGTCCCGACCAGCGGGCTTACTGCGTTTGTTGCCCATTCCCCAGAGACCTTGGACACATATCTCCATGGATTTTATCACCGATTTGCCTCCATCCCAAGGCAAGTCGGTGGTGTGGGTGGTGGTAGACCGCTTCAGTAAGATGTGCCACTTTGTGCCCCTCAAGAAACTACCCAACGCCAAGACGTTGGCTACCTTGTTTGTCAAACACATCCTGCGTCTCCATGGGGTCCCTGTCAATATTGTTTCGGACAGAGGGGTACAATTTGTTTCATTGTTTTGGAGAGCCTTCTGTATGAAGTTGGGGATTGATCTGTCCTTCTCCTCTGCCTTCCATCCTGAAACCAATGGCCAAACGGAGAGGACTAATCAATCTCTAGAACAATACTTAAGGTGTTTTGTCTCTGACTGTCAATATGATTGGGTCTCATTCATTCCCCTCGCCGAATTTTCCCTTAATAACCGGGTCAGTAACTCGTCAGGGGTCTCTCCCTTTTTCTGTAATTTTGGGTTTAATCCACGGTTCTCCTCCGTTTCACCTGGTAGTTCCAACAATCCTGAGGTAGAGGTCGTTCATCGGGAACTGTCCCAGAGCGTACAAAAAACTCAGGCTGATAGAAAATGTTCTGCTAACCCCCTGTTTATGGTCGGGGATCTGGTGTGGTTGTCGTCTAGGAACTTGCGTCTCAAGGTTCCGTCCAAGAAGTTTGCTCCCCGGTTTATTGGACCGTATAAGGTCATTGAGGTCCTCAATCCTGTCTCCTTCCGGCTGGAGTTACCCCCGTCTTTTCGTATACACGACGTGTTTCATGCCTCCCTCCTTAAACGCTGCTCCCCGTCCTTGGCTCCCTCGAGGAGACCTCCTGTTCCCGTCCTCACCCCTGAGGGGGTGGAATTCGAGGTGGCCAGGATTGTGGACAGCAAGATGGTCCAAGGCTCCCTCCAGTACCTGGTCCATTGGAGAGGTTATGGGCCCGAGGAGAGGACTTGGGTACCCGCCCGGGATGTTCACGCTGGGGTATTGGTCAGGAGGTTCCACCTGCGTTTCCCCAGTAAGCCAGGTCCACTTAGAAAGGGTCCGGTGGCCCCTCATAAAAGGGGGGTACTGTAAAGGATCTGCCAGGCACAGCTTCGGGGTTAACTTCCTTAATTAATCAGTCAGCACCTGAATCTACATCCCTGAGACTGACTCCAGCTTCCACCACTCAGGCTGGCAGGCTTAGGAGTGGGAGAGCCTATCGCAACCTGTCCAGACTCAGCTAGCTCCCGCCCTCGGTCTATTTAAGCCTGCCTTTCCTGTTCCTCCAGTGCTTGTGATTTTCTTTCCTTGTGGTTTCCTGGCCCAGCTACAGCTCCTTCTATTTTGTTCCTGCTTCATACAGACCCTGGCTTACTGACTACTCTTCTGCTCTTCGTTTGGTACCTCGCACACTCCTGGCTTGACTCGGCTCGTTCACCACTCTGGTTGCTCACGGTGTTGCCGTGGGCAACTGCCCCTTTCCCTTGCTTGTATTCCCTTGTATGTTTGTCGTGTTTGTCGTGCACTTACTGAGTACAGGGACCGCCGCCCAGTTGTACCCCGTCGCCTAGGGCGGGTCGTTGCAAGTAGGCAGGGACAGAGTGGCGGGTAGATTAGGGCTCACTTGTCCGTTTCCCTACCCCTCGGTCATTACACCTAGATTATATTGTCAAAGAAAATGAAAATGTGGTGGTTCTCCTAATTCCAGGAGGTCTCATTTACTAATATGCATATGTTTTGTTGGCAGTTGGGGCAGTCAAAAAAGGATCAAAGACTACAAGACCATAACCGAGGGTCTCCGTCTGCGTCAAATTATTCCGGAAATAATAAACTCCAATGCCTGTGAGTATTACTTATGTGGTTGAAACCATGGATTTATTTATTTCTCTATTTATCTTCATCGAGTCTATTGCATTCATGTGGTCTAATTGTGTCATCTGTTTATTTGATTCTACAGTGGACGTCACCAGCCGCTTTGATCGAGTTTTTTGGTTTGGGGATCTCAATTTCCAACTATAATAGGACAGAAAAACTGTGGAATCTCTTCTGCAGAACATCAAAGGAAGAGATATGTCCAGTCTCCTCAAACACGACCATCTGAATGACGCCAAGAACAACGGTACAGTTACTAGTAGACAGATCTCTATCACTCCTCAGCCATTACCACATACACCTCAACAGATCAATACAAATCACTGTCATGATGGTGGATATGTTCACCACATTCCTATATAGTCCTACAATCATCAGTTCCACATGTTTTTAATGCAAATACTTTTTTTTGTCCTCTCAACTCAAGGGTCCATAATTGTAGGTTTTAAGGAGAACACCATTGAATTCCTTCCTACCTATAAGTTTGACATTGGATATCTTTTTTATTTTTTGGTCTTTAGAACTAAAGAAACAATAGACAATAAATTCCGTGAAGTATCGCCCGGTTGTGTAAGTTTAAGCTGTGTGGATCCAGAGCAAGACAAATCCTCTAAACAAATGTCCACCAAACAGTTACCCATCATTAACCCATGATATAATGAATCCCCTCCCCCAATATAATGAATTATTATAATTATAGCTGAGAAGTCATTTCTTATGAATATAGCATCCAGTCCATTTACTTTCATGTAGTGAGTTGGTCATCACAATGTCCCAGTGTAATATGTCCTCGTCCAGCATGGCCCAAAGATATTTATTTCATGAAATCTGTGTGACCAAGTAGAACCTAAAATGTAATAAAGTCTTAATATTTGGCAATTTAAATAAAATGGGCCCAAAATGTAACTATATGATGCAATGTAGTAAATAAAAAATGTATAATATGATTTCACTGATATGTTATCTTCATGACCTCTACAGGAGAGGGTGTTGTATAAGAGCCAATGTGAGGGAGATGTGCGAGTCCTGAGATACGACTCTTGCCCTCTATTAAAAACATCAGACCACCGACCCGTGTATGGCATCTTTGAAGTTAACCTCAGGCCTGGTTCAGATAAGTAAGTCACACTTTCCTCTATGTTGATATGATCCTCTCAGTAGGTAGCCGCCATTACTACATGGGCCTTATAGCAGAGCTCACACTTTGGGGCAGGTGGCTGCACACCTGGGTGACAGCACTGGAGGATTATAGGATGCCAAACTAAACCATTATTGTGTGGTTACCCGCTAACATTATCATATATCCTACATCAATATATTTCTCATTCCAGCATCCCATTGGCTGGTGGAAGATTTGACCGCTAGGTCTATTTAATGGGCATTAGGAGGAAAGGCCAAAAAGCTTAGCTGCCTGTGTTCATGTCCTTCCCGCACATAAGGTAAGAGCATTGTAATTGCTAATTATGTTTTTGTGAGAATCTTCATCCACATCTTAGGTCTTCCTCTGTACTTTGTTAGAATTAACCAACTTAAAGGGCTATTTCACATGATAGGCGATAAATGTCTGATCACTGGGGGCCCCAGCACTTGAAAGACCACCAGATATCACGAGAACAGGGATCCTAAACCCCATATTCCTCCTCACTGCTCGACCACAGAGAGGAGGACATTGATTGCATAGTAGTCAAACATGCACGCTGCCGCTCCATTAAAGGTCTATAGAAAAAGCAGAGCACAGCGCTTGGCTGTTCCTCTTAGTCCCATAAACATTAAATGTAACGGTGGGTGTTTACTCGACCGCTGCTCCATTCAAACTCCTCCTCACTGTGAGGGGGGCGAAGCAACAAGGAGGAATGAGGAGTTCGGGATCCCCATTCTCAGGATTAGTGGGGATCCCAGTTGTAAGTATTTATGAAATATAATATAATTATTTTTTTAAGGAAAAGTCACGTTGATACAATTGCCTGATATGGTGCATTACCTTCTAAGCTAAATTATGGCTGAGGGGAACATTGTTATTGATGTTAGACATTACTTGGCATCTTGCAGGACTCCTAAGGAACATTTACCATCTCAGGTAGATAAAACAACAATGCCACTTTGTGAACATCAGAAAGTTCCTATAACATCCTGAACAGCGCAGCTCAAGATCAAACCCACTACTCGGATCAACCATCTATAAGGTTCGTAGTATGACCCCCAGGACCACTTACGGAAAACCCACATTAAAACATCTTCTCTATTTTCTGCCTGCTAAGAAACACACATATTAGTAGAGCATTAATAGCAAATACTTCTCTTGCAGCATAAACATCAATTCCGCGTTATATCTGGCGAGAACAGCGCTCCCTGTCACCGGAGGAGCCGCCATTGTTACTGATAGAAAGGTAAGTTTCTCTAGATGTGTCCCCTCTCTATATTTGTTAAGCAGCTTGAATGATCCATATTTAATAGGATTGTGGGCTTCTCCCCCCAGAACAAGTCAGCAGATATCAACAAAACATCAAGATCAATGCCAAAAACAACCGAGGGCAGAACCCGCCATCTTACAAGTATCCCAATGGCGAGACTTACAATTTCTATATCTGTCACAGACGAGACATCAGTGTGGATACCGGGGCATCAATGTCACCCAGAAGACCAGGCCCAGAACAGGAGAACATGTCATCTCTTCCTGTGTCTCTGGAATACAGATTTACCACCCCTTACTGATACTACAGTATATACTGGGACATCTTCCATTGTTTATGCTGGATCTTGTATTAACTCCTTAACGCCGAAGGACGGATATATCCGTCCTCAGCAGCTGCTAGTTCGCGCAGGAGGACAGATATATCCGTCCTGTGATGGCGCGGGTACTGTCACTGTACCCATGCGATCAGCGGCAGGAGCACGGCTGTTATACACAGCCTGGCTCCTGCTGCAACTAACGGAATCAAAGCGCGCTCCGATTCTGGCAGTTTAACCCATTAAATGCCACTGTCAATAGTGACAGCGGCATCTAATGTGTTTGACAGAGGGAGGGAGCTCCCTCTGTCACCCGATCGGCGCCCCTGCAAACAAATCGCGGGTCGCCGTCGGGTTTCCATGACAGCCGGGGGTCTAACAAAGACCCCCAGGTCTGTCTTCAGCAACTGCCTGTTAGGCGATGCCGGAGGCATGACCTAACAGGTTGCCTGTCAGTTTTACACTGACAGGCAATAATGCTTTGGTATACTAAGTATACCAAAGCATTATATATGCGATCAGCACATCGCATAGTGAAGTCCCCTGGTGGGACTTTAAAAAAAAATGTCAATCAGTTAAATAAAGTTTGTGGAAAAAAAAAAAAATAATTACAGTCAAAATCAAATAAAACTACTTTTTTTGCCCAAAAAGTGGTTTTATTCAGTAAACGTGTCAAAACAAATCACACACACACATATATGGTATCCCCGCGATCGTAACAACTTGAACAACAAAATGAACACATTAATGAAACCGCCGGATGAACGGCGTCCAAAAAACCCGCAAAAAACAACGGCAAAATTCTCTCTTTTCTCCCATTCCCCCCATAAAAAATAAAAGTTAATCTATAAGTCCTATGTACCCCAAAATAGTACTAATGAAAACTACACATTGGCCCGCAAAAATCAAGCCCACATATGGCCACATCGACGGAAAAATAAAAAAATGACGGCTCTTGGAATGCGGCGATGGAAAAACAATTGATTTTTTTCTAAAAGGCTTTTTATTGTGCAAACGTAGGAAAACATATAAAACCTTTACATATTTGGTATCCCCGTAATCGTGCCAACCCATAGAATAAAGTTAACATGTTATTTACGCTGCATAGTAAACGGCGTAAATTTATAACGTGAAAATTAATGCTGGAATAGCTGCTTATTTTCAATTATCTCCTAAAATAAAGTTAATAAAAGTTAATCAATATATTATAAGCATCTAAAAATGGTACAATTACAAAATACAACTCGTCCCGCAAAGAACAAGCCCATATACGGCTATGTCGACGGAATTAAAAAAAAGTTACGACTCTTGGAATGCGACAGTGAGAAATAAAAAAATAATCCTTGGTCATTAACGTGCAAAATGGCCCGGTCATTAAGGGGTTAACATAATCTTTACCATCTTATATTTTGATCCACAAAAACCTTAAATAAAACGTATATTTTATTCGATGAGTGTGACTGGTATCATTAGTGCGGCAAATTTATCAAAACCGTCTAACCGTATAACTGTCCTTATTGCCCATAGCAACCAATCAGAGCTCAGCTTTCATCCTGGTCTGAATTTAAAAGAAAGCTGAGTTGTGATTGGATGCAATTAACTTAATGGACCCGTCACAACACACCAGGGGAAGTTTATTAACTTTTCTATGTCCGTTTTCTGGTGTAAAAAATGTGCAAATACATGGACAGCCAGAAATGCACTGAATTGAATAATAGGCCTCTGCGACTCTTATTATATTAGGCACATCTTTCTACAACTATCTGTATATTAATGAATACCTACATAGTAACAGACCAAACGATAAACGTCCACACATATCAAAAGCAAAGAATGAATACCCATGACTGTATGTGTGGACAGATCACACATCCCAAAAGGGACAACATCAAACACCAAGTACACAAGTATGACGTGTAATAATGGCAATACTTTATTAAATATGCATAAAAACATGTTGGCCATCAGGACCTAAAATAAGACATACAATTAAAATGCATGGATATGGAGAACACAAGAGCTGTAACAAGTAAAGAATACTCAAGAGGCAAAGAAAAGCATAATAAACAATTCAAAGAACAACTTGCAAATAAAGAAGTTCAAAAACCACAATGTGGTACATGCAGAGTGCCTGCATAATAGAGAAAGTAATGAGCCAACCAGAGTACATAGCGAGCAGAACCCACCCACACTGGTATATGTGTGAGTGTAAAGATATAGTGACCAGGGGGTAACCGCAAATCAAATCCGGTCCCAGGACCTATACCAACCGGTATACTGCATAATCAGCATAAAAGTGGACACCACGAGCCCCAACGCACGTTTCGCGGTAGCTTTCTCAAGGGGTACTGACAGGAGAGGTATCTGGCACTGTATTTGTACTGGATGGGGGGAGGAGTAAATTTAGCCAAAGGCCAATAGTGGCCAACTACTACAGGTGAATAGCATTAAGGATTGAAGTGATGCAGCAGGTGTGTGCGCCACTGAATACCAAGGATAGAATTACTGAGTGGTGTTATTTCAGAGGCAACACGGCCAGAGTCAAACCCTAAATCTGCGCACTCAAGACGGGAGTGCGCATGACATAAAGAAGGGGACGCCGTGACAGGAGAATATGGGAACGCTAATATGGCGCACTATATGACGGTGGCCATTTTGGAAGCTGGAAAGAGTAGAAAAAGTGCCAGCAAAGAGGATGGGGCGATTGTAGAGTACAAGACTAAACAAGCTACGTATAGTGATAACATATAGAATGTACATATGTAAATAGCAGTGAATGCTAATTTTAAACGCCAATCCATACCCATACATGTGCGTCCAAAAGACGCACATCTAGGTATACACGAGCGTCAACATAAGAATTCCGTAGCAGGGTAGTATGCTTAGAAATATATGAAATGCCATAATACATTAACCCTTTTGTAGGCAAGCACAAAATAATGAATAAATAATGGCCACTTATAGAACAGAGAACACAATGAAATGTAGCATTATGTGAATGAGGGTCCATGGTGATGAACACAGAATATGCATCCAATATAACTATGTGCACAAACAAGTAATGCCGTTTATATAATAGTAGAAAGAAAAAGTGCAGCACTCAGATGTCCAAAAAAGCAGATTTATTCACCAAGCATGAAAAGCGGCAACGTTTCAACCGCTATAGGGTCTTTGTCAAGCATAGTGATATTACATGAGTGCACACTTTATATATCACCTGTGATATGACATCACTTCCTGTACAACCACAACAATAATAACGTTTAGTAAACCCTCATAAATACATCGTTACATAGTAAAACAAGCCCCCACATCGTCACACTCAAATATAGTGGACATACTATTGTAGATCGCCAATGTAATACCTTTGTAACAGTCTCCAAGGACATAGCTGATCTCGTATACGTCTAGGGTTCTCACAGCGCATGACCGGAAGTACCAATTCCTTCAATCTCCGGCATCTGCCGTTACCATAGAAGCGCATCGCGGTCTTACTCAAGACTGCGCATGCGCGTGCGCATAAGGTCGGGTAACACGTAACCCAACCAATAGAGAACTATTAAGCATCAGAACAAACGGACGCTCACATATAGGATAATACTCTGCGTGTCCCATCTTCTTATCATGAATAGTATAATTATAATAATACAGATCCCTACAGTTGTCGAAAGTAGCGTTATTATCATTTATATTTTTATATAGCAATACAATAACAAGAAAGAAAGGGGAAAAAAAGAAGCCATCAAATGCCCACAATTTTCTATGATGAGACAGGCAGAGAACCTTGATACGAGCAACATTCCCAGAGACTGATCGGTTTTCTCCAAACGGACAATTAAAACATATCCAATGATAAAATAATCACTTGGTTAATAACCAGGCACCTTATCACAATTCCATTTCCGATGACGATGTGGCCAGAGCCCTGCCCACAGACACATTCTTAACAGATACCCGTAGTCCTGAACTCCCTATTGAGCCCCTTCGGTTCAAGGGTATCTAGTTCGTAGATCCATTTAAGTTCTAGCTTTTTGAGGATCTTTTCCCTATCTCCTCCTCTCCTCAAGGGTGCAACCCCATCAATAATTTTGAACCGCAATTGCGAAATATTGTGGCCAAACTGAACAAAATGCTCAGGGATTGGCAAATCAATTTTTTTACTCCTGATGGTATATTTATGTTGATTAATGCGCGTTCTGCACTCCTATGTGGTTTCTCACACATATAAAAGTCCACATGGACATTGTATGACATATAAAACAAACTTAGATAGGCATGTGAAAGACTGCTTAATCCCATACATTTTACCTGTACTTGCATGTACCATGGTGTTACCCCGCATCATACTATTGCAATTGCAACATCCAAGGCAGGGAACACATCCTTTCTTTTGAGACTTAGTTAGGGAACCTACGTCTGCACGCACCAACCTATCCCGCAAATTAGGGGGTCTACGATAGGACATAATCGGAGGATCTCGGAACTCAATGTTCTTAGAGAAAGTATTAGGCGGGATTCACACGAACGGGTCGTTCCCGAGCCCGAGTGCCGGCCGGTAAAATCGGCCAATCTGCCCGGCCGGTTTGCATAAAGTTTTGCATCCGTGCCGGGCCGGGCAGATCCGGACAGTGACATCAGCGGCAACTCCTGAAGGGGAATCCCCATGTGTTCGGGGATTCCGCTTCAGGAGTTTCCCCTGATGTCACTGCCCAGATATGGACAGAGACATCAAGCGCTCTGTCCAGGAGCGGAATCCCCGAAAACACAGGGATTCCGCTCCTTCAAGGAGCTAAAGTGCGGCTAGCACATAGCAGAGCGGGGAGATACCTCCCCGCTCTGCTATAGTGGCGTCGCTACGGTAATAGCAGCCGCAGCAGCAGCAGCTGCAGCTGCTAGCGGCGCCATCGAAGGTGTCGCCGGGCCAGGGTGATTTTCAAGCAGGGGAAGGGAGCCAGCGCAGCGCTCCCTTCCACCTGCTGTACACTCCGGCCCTGCCACACCGTGTACAGCGATGCCATTCGTCAGAATGGCATCAACTCCTCCTCCTCACATGCACTCTGCGCTGTGAGGAGGAGGAGATAGAGCGCAAGCGCCGGGAAACCCGGCCATCACTCGGAACACATTCCGGTGATGGCCGTGTAATACCCGGCCCCATAGACTTCTATGGGAGCCGGGCGGCCGGGTACCCGGGCAAAGATAGAGCATGTCCTATTTTTTGACGGCCGGATTTCTCGGCCGTCAAAAAATCGGTCGTGTGAATAGCCCCATTAGGGGTCTATTATTCCTAATGCAGCCGGGTGCCGGCCGATTTATGAACGGCCGGCACCCGGCCGGGAAACCCTGCCGTGTGAATGAGGCCTTACTGAGGATGGGCCAATAATCCCTGAGGATCTTAGAGATTTTTTTGCTAGTGGGAGAATACGTTGACACAAAGGGAATTCTCTTAAACATCATCTTATTAGAGTTTTTGATCAGCAGGTCACTACGTTTGCATTTTCCTACCTTATTGCTAGCCCTTTCTATGACAGATCTAGGGTAGCCTCGCCTGAGGAATTTATTGCACATACTCCCAAGTCTATTCTCCACAACATTGTCCTCTGAGACAATTCTCTTAACTCTAAGGAGTTGACTAAATGGAAGGGACTCCACTGTACCCCGCGGGTGACAACTACTTAAATGCAGCAAATTATTGCAATCAGTGGGTTTTACGTATAAATCTGTAACAAGACAATTATCTTTCTTTGTAACTGTTGTATCCTGATATTGTATATTCTCCTGCGAATATATTAGGGTAAATTGTAGTTCAGAGAAGTGGCTATTAATTTCTTCCTGAAGTATCAATAACTCAATTTCGCTGTTGTACAACACAAAGAAAATATCGTCTATGTACCTCATCCAGCCCCCCACAAATTGGAAGAAGCTGGATGGGTACACAAACTTTTCTTAGAAAAATGCCATGAAGATGTTGGCGTATATGTTGGTGCGACATTGGAGGCACATAGAACCGGCCAGGCAACTTGAGGTGGGGTTCAAGAGGTGAGGTGGAGGGCACCACCTGGGTCTCATCACGCTGGTTGCACCTCTGAGCCAGGTTTTGGACCTGTAGGGAGAGACCCTGCATTTGCTGAGCCAGGACCTCAAGGGGGTGCATAGTTGTGTCAGGGACCAGGGTAGAAAAGGTATAGGGCCTGTGATTATGTAATGTCGGGGTAGGGAGACAGACAGGTGAGCCCTAATCTACCCGAAGCTCAGTCCCTGCCTACTTGCACGGCCCATCCTAGGCGACGGCGTACAACTGGGCGACGGTCCCTACGCTCAATATGTGCACGACAGACAAACAAACAAGGGTACACAGAAGCTAAGGGAAATGGGGCAGTTGCCCACGGCAACACCGTGAGCAACAAGAGTAGTGAACGAGCCGAGTCAAACCAGGAGTGTACGTGGTGCCAAACGCAGAGCAGGAGAGTAGTCAGTAAAGCCAGGGTCAATATGAAGCAGAGGTCAATAGGAAAAGCAGGAACAGCAGAGCCAGGAAGGAAGAGAATCACAGGCAAAGGACAAGCAGCAAATGAAGGTATAAGTAGACAAAGGGCGGGAGCTAGGACCGTCTGGCAATGCTGTGATAGGTTCTCCCACTCCTCAGCCTACCAGCCTGAGTGGTAGCAGAACGAGTCACTCTAGCAGAACTAGGCACAGATGCAGGCTGATTACCCACGGGCGTTGACACAGATGCTGTGTCTGGCAAATCCTTTACACTTAGCCATTAAATGGGCATTTAAAGAGTGGCGCCACTTCCTGGAGGGGGCTAGGCACCAGGTAACGGTCCTTACTGACCACAAGAATCTGGTTTTCCTAGAATCTGCCCGGAGGCTAAACCCGAGACAAGCTCGATGGGCGTTGTTTTTTACGAGATTCAACTTTGTGGTTACCTATAGGGCTGGGTCAAAAAATATTAAAGCTGATGCTCTGTCGCGTAGCTCCATGGCCAGCCCTCCTGCTGAGGAGGATCCCTCTTGTAATTTTCCCCAGGTATAATCATATCCTCTGTGGATTCCGACTTAGTCTCCGAAATTGCGGCTGATCAAGCTTCTGCTCCCGAGAACCTTCCTGAGAACAAGCTATTTGTTCCCCTGCAATTCCGGCTAAGGTTGCTCAGGGAGAATCATGACTCCGCACTATCTGGCCATCCAGGCTTCCTGGGTACCAAGCACCTCATTTCTAGAACCTATTGGTGGCCTGGGTTGCTTAAAGACGTTAAGGCCTACATCGCCGCTTGTGAAATTTGTGCTAGGTCCAAGACTCCCAGGTCCCGACCAGCGGGCTTACTATGTTCTTTGCCCATTCCCCAGAGACCTTGGACCCATATCTCCATGGATTTTAGCACCGATCTGCCTCCATCTCAAGGCAAGTCGGTGGTGTGGGTTGTAGTAGACCGCTTCAGTAAGATGTGCCACTTTGTGCCCCTCAAGAAACTACCCAATGCTAAGACGTTAGCTACCTTGTTTGTCAAACACATCCTGCGTCTCCATGGGGATTCTGTCAATATTGTTTCTGACAGAGGGGTACAATTTGTTTCATTGTTTTGGAGAGCTTTCTGTAAAAAGTTGGATATTGATCTGTCCTTCTCCTTGGCCTTCCACCTTGAAACTAATGGCCAAACCGAGAGGACTAATCAGTCTCTAGAACAATATGTAAGGTATTTTATCTCTGACTGTCAATATGATTGGGTCTCCTTCATTTCCATCGCCAAATTTTCCCTTAATAACCGGGTCAGTAACTCGTCAGGGGTCTCCCCCTTTTTCTGTAATTTTGGGTTTAATCCACGGTTCTCCTCTGTTTCACCTGGTAGTTCCAACAATCCCGAGGTAGATGTCATTCATCTTGAACTGTGCACAGTCTGAGCCCAGGTTCAGAAGAACCTAGAGGCGTCCCAGAGCATACAAAAGACTCAGCCAGATAGAAGACGTTCTGCTAACCCCTTGTTTGTGGTCGGGGATCTGGTGTGGCTGTCTTCAAAAAATTTGTGCCTTAATGTTCCGTCCAAAAAATGTGCTCCCCGGTATATAGGGCCGTACAAGGTCATTGAGGTCCTTAAATCCTGTCTCCTTCCGACTGGAGTTACTTGCGTCTTTTCGAATACACAACGTGTTTCATGCCTCCCTCCTGAAATGCTGCTCCCCGTCCTTGGCCACCTCGAGGAAACCTTCGGTCCCTGTTCTCACCCCTGAAGGGGTAGAATTCGAGGTGGCCAAGATTGTGGACAGCAGGATGGTCCAAGGCTCCCTCCAGTACCTGGTCCATTGGAGAGGATACGGGCCTGAGGAGACGACTTGGGTACCCGCCCGGGATGTTCACGCTGGGGTATTGCTCAGGCGGTTCCATCTTCAGTTCCCCAATAAGCCAGGTCCACCTAGAAAGGGTCCAGTGGCCCCTCATAAAAGGTGGGGTACTGTAAAGGTTCTGCCAGACACAGCTTCTGTGTCGATGCCCGTGGTTAATCAGTCTGCACCTGCTCCTAGGTCTGATTGAGTGACTCGATCTGCTACCACTCAGGCTGGTAGGCTTGAGAAAGCTGACGGCGAAACGCACGTTGGGGGCGGTCTGTGTGGAGATCTTTAGTTTTTTGGTCCATCATGCAATCCACGGGTTTATGCAGCTCTCTTAGCCCATTTTGTGCTTTTTGGCCAGGTGTATATTACATCTAGAACCTTCTCTGTTCTTGAGTTTAATTATTTGGCTTATGATATATCCTTTTGGATAGAGATTTCTGTACTACACCACATCACATGATGTTTATACTATGGTAGCATATAACTGGGACTATTTACGCTGTTTCTCCACACTCTACTTTTAAATTGTGTGTATTATTGTTTTTATTTTTGTGATGGCCAATATGCTGTTATGTGCAATATAATAAAGTTTATTTTTTATTGTCATGGTACGTAATCAGTGCTATGTGTCGCTTATTTTCTGGATATACTAGCTGTCTTCACAGTCTTTTATAGGTATTGAGTCATGAGTGGAAGAACCTATCACAGCCTGGCCAGACGGTTCTAGCTAACGCCCTCGGTCTATTTATACCTTCATTTCCTGCTTGTCTTTGCCTGTGATTCTTTCCTGTTTCCTGGCTTTGCTGCTCCTGCTATTATTATTGACCTTGCTTCATTTTGACCCTGGCTTTACTGACTACGCTCCTGCTCTGCGTTTGGTACCTCGTACACTCCTGGTTTGACTCGGCTCCTTCACTACGCCTGTCGCTCACGGTGTTGCCGTGGGCAACTGCCCCATTTCCCTTAGCTTCTGTGTTCCCTTGTCTGTTTGTCTGTCGTGCACATATTGAGCGTAGGAACCGTAGTCCAGTTGTACGCCGTCGAATAGGACGGGCCGTGCAAGTAGACAGGGACTGAGTGACAGGTAGATTAGGGCTCACCTGTCTGTCTCCCTACCCCGTCATTACACGTGGTATCTAGTTTACATCATGATTTTCATGACGTATCTTGTGGTTCGCGCTTGGGCATTGGAGATGAAGAAGACTGGAAGAAGTCATCATGGCGTTCTGGGCCGGATGAAGAAGAAAAGAGAACATGAACGACTCCAATCTGAGAAGATGTCATCTGTGAGTCACTGAATTTCACTGCACTGTATACACTTATATGGTCTACAGAATGCCTGTGTAGGACTGATATCTGTCACAATATGGTGGGAATATTGGTCTTTGTTTTACAACACATGTTTTTAGTACAGAATTAAGATTGTTCAAATTATTTCTATATAGTTGAAGAGTGGACCCCCAAGAATTATTTCCTTTGGTGGGCCCAAGGTACCTCAGTCAAACACTGAGTGTACAGATCCTTGCATTAAGATATTGCATTACTGTCTGTAGTCTCAGAGGAGAATTTATTAAACTTGCTAAGCCGCTTATCTGGCATAGAAAAGTCCCAAAAGTGCGGGAAAGTTTTTGGGCAGTTTATGCTGCGCTTGGCATTTTTTGAAAAGTGTGTAAAGCTTGGCAGAAAGGGCCGACAATTTTACTATCATTTACACCAGTAACGGGCGTAATGTAAAGCAGAAATCAACGCCAGCTCCGAGCTAGTGTAGAATTTTACATTGAGAGTGTAACAAAAGGCCTAAGCCAGACCCCGTATCTACCCCACTAATTAGACTGTCTTGTGCCACAAGACATGTGTTTTGCCCACCCACCTAAAAAAAAAAAAAAAGATATATATATCTGAGACAGCGTATCTATAAAGGTATATTCACACGCTGTGTTTTCAGGCGTATTTCGGAGCGTAAACGCCTTCAAATACGCCTGAAATATCGGTAGCCCAATGCCTACAAACATCTGCCTTTTGTATTTTAAAGCGGCACGTAAAAAGAAGGAGCATGTCACTTCTTGAGCTGTTTTTGGAGATGTTTTTCATTGTGTCAATGGAAAAACAGCTCCAAAAACATCTAGAAAAAAACACCTCAAAAAACGTTTCCAGCTTCAAAAACGGCTGTAAATCAAAGTCTGTGTTCTCTGTAATTTTCAGCCATTTTTTACTTTGCGTGTGAACCCTAAGACTATGTCACCTGATAGCTCTGCTACTTGATAGGAGACAGCGGCTCAGCAGACAGTATCACATATAATATGCTTAGACACAACGGCTTAGCAGACAGTATCACATATAATATGGTGAGATACAACGGCTTAGCAGACAGTATCACATATAATATGCTGAGATACAACGGCTTAGCAGACAGTATCACATATAATATGCTTAGATACAACGGCTTAGCAGACAGTATCACATATAATATGCTGAGATACAACGGCTCAGCAGACAGTATCACATAATATGCTGAGATACAAAGGCTTAGCAGACAGTATCACATATAATATGCTGAGATACAGCGGCTCAGCAGACAGTATCACATATAATATGCTTAGATACAACGGCTTAGCAGACAGTACCACATATAATATGCTTAGATACAACGGCTTAGCAGACAGTATCACACATGCTAGGCCCAATTAGAAGGTTAATTGTGAAAACATTTCTTATGGTGTTTTTCGATAAAGGTCACTTGAACTGGTATCATTTAAACAGTTAACCGATGAATGGCGCTGTTTATGTGGAATTTACCCTGCGGACTAATGTACCATATAATGTTTTTAAAAAATGTTTAAAAAAAACTACATTTTGTAGGGTGAATTGAAAAAAAATCTGTAATTCCGCCATTTCTGTTTTGATTTTACAGTGTTCATCGGGCGGCATGAATTGCATGATATCTTGATTCTGCGGGTCGCTACGATTATGGCGATACCAAATTTATATTTTTTTATTTTTTACAAAATAATTTGTTTTTGTGACGCTGCATTCGAAGATGAACTGCATAGTTTTTCAATGCAACAGCACTTCATAGGGCGGGAAGGGGTTAAAACCCACTCTCTGAAGCCCCCCTTCAAGACACATTTCAACTAATCTGGTCCCCATGGCAGAAATCTGTCTTTCCATCTGGCACCTCCAGCAGACTCCTTTCAGTCTAGTTTGATTTATTTTACCTCAGAGTTCCTCATTTTCGCTTTTTTTAATTTCTTCTTTCCCTCTCCCCTTCTTCTCCTTCTCCCCCATTTTTTTGAACTATTTCTAACAGGGGCTGTGCAGGATTAGAAAAATATGGCTGCTTTCTTCCAAAAACAGCACCACACCTATCCACAGGTTGTATCTGGTATTGCAGGTTTGCTCCATTGAAGTGAATGGTAATGAGCTGTAGTACCACACACAACCTATGGACAGGTGTGGTGCTGGTTTTTGGAGAAAGCAGACAAGTTATCTTATCCTGGACAACCCTTTGTCATGGATAGTTCTTGTGCGGAGATGCTCCCTGCATTATCCCTTTTCCTTTATGGCCGCTGATATGTTCTATTCAGGTTTATGGCCTCTGTGGTAAGTACACTGCCAGTCAGTAAAGGGTTAACACTTCAGACCACTGTGGGTGACGTCACAATGTATGAGTTGTGCAGTGGTAATAAACTCCTGTAGTCATGATGATGAAGGTGCTGATGTCATAAATACAAATGTTTATGACATAAAGAAGATTCCATATTAGAAGGTTTTACTGCCACATTCAGCGCCATATTGGATGGGACTGAGGACCTTGAGCTTGACTTCCCCACCAATACCGACCTGATGTAATTTGTAGGTTCTAGCAGGGAAACCCTTCACCCCAGACCACTTCTTCATCACAGTGATGCCATCCTCTTCATACGGGTTGTCTGTAATAGAGGGGGGTTTCCAGCAGGAGATCCCCCCCTATTAGCCAGAGCGGAGACAGGTGCTACAAGGAGGCATCTGGAGGACCCGTCTCATCCGTGGATCGCCCATTCATGTTAATGGGTGCCCAGGAAGAGAGACATCCGCCTAGCCAACCAGATCAGCCGATTTATGTGTTTTATGTCGTTCGTTCGTTCGTTGTAATGTCTTTCCTAGAAAATCTGAGAAAACGTACAAATTCTGTTACAAATGATATTTTGGCACCTTCTAAGAGGAAGGGCAATCCTCCAGCCATGGTTTCCCTAGAGGTTTCCCCCACAGGGGGTTTTTCCTTTCCTGCGTGCTGGAGGGTGACTCTTCGTGAGTCGGAGGTTTACCATTTTGGGTTTGGTCATATAATATAATAAAAGTTTTGACCATTTAACACCCAATTATAATGTTTTGTGTCTTTATTTTGCATTCTTTGGTTTGGTGATTGGGATTCTGGGTCTATCACATATCACAAAATCTTAAGGCCGGACATCTACTTCCCACACTGACATAGAATGGAGACAACAAGCGTTGCTGCACAATTAAGTGTACATATCCTTACATTAACCCCTTCCCGACATTTGCCGTATGGGTACGCCATGGAAAGCTATGACTTCCCGCAAATTGCCGTATCCATACGCCAAATGTTTGGCAACGGCCCAGAAGCTGAGTCGGTGCCATCATCGCCGGATCTCAGTTGTATCTTACAGCTGACATCCGGCTGTAATGGTGGGGACCGAAATTAGCTTTGATCCCCGCCATTAACCCCTTAAGTGCAGCGCTCAAACGCGAGTGCTGCACTTAAGGTGTTTGCAGCTCATCGGAACCCCAGCAATGAAATTGCCGGGGTTCCGGTGGCTGCAATGGCAACCGGAGGCCTAATACTGGCCTCCCGGTCTGCCTAATACGGAAGACAGTCAAGATCCGCCCGGCGGCGGAGCCTGATCCGCTTCCGTAGCCGCCGGAAAGATGGCATCCACCTGTAATGTCAGGAACCGGAGCTAGCTCCGATCCCTGCCATTAACCCCCTCGATGCAGCAATCGAAAGCGATTACTGCATCGTAGTGGTTACTAGCAGATCACCAGCCCTGACAGGCAATCAGGACTGGCGACTGCTGCTATGGCAACAGGAGACACAATGGTCTCCTGATATGTCATTACGGAAGCCGATTAGGCCCCGCCGGGAGGCGAAGCCTAATCGGCTTGCTGTCAGTGAATAACTGACAGATCTAATACATTGCACTACGTAGTGTCGTGGAAATCCATCGCTCAAAATATATTAGACTGAAATTTATACGAGTCCCAACAGACTCTCAAGGCCAGACTCCATTAGTCAGAATCCTAATTAGGATATTTCACCGATATATCTCGAGAGACGAGAAGAAAACACACAGACTCGCTGATATGCTCAAAATGCTCCTCTGAAGGATTTATTACCAAACTCAAACTGTTAAACTGAAATTCAGAAGGGGTGTCGGCTTGAGGTAAACCAATCAGAGACAATGTAACAATATTTGTTATTCAGTAAAAAGCATACAATAAAATACATCCCAGATACATCATTATAATTCTTCACACATTATGTTTACAGGTTTCTTATCTCTCTTTTGGACAGAATGTCCTCGTGGAGATGGGGGAGACCTTCCCTCACGCATACTTGCCATCCCCCCATCTCACTCCCTGTCCATCTTCACATGGGAACCAAGGTCAAAGATAAAACATACAAAATCAACATTACTTGTATTAAAGGAACAATGTCATCACAATTTTTTTTTAATATGTTAAAGATGTTAGTGCTTTATTAAAAACGTTTATATTTATTTGTGTGTTTGTGTTTTACTTTTTCTTATTTTTACACTTTTTCTTCTCTATGGGGGCTGCCATTTTTTTTTCCATTTCTGTATGTGTCGATTAGCGACACATACAGACATGGAATACGGCAGCCACAGTCCCATAGGGACTGTGAACGGGGCCCGTTCCATCCACTAACATGTACGCCGTCTGTGTGGGAACTGCGCATGCGCCGCTCCCACACAGTCCAATTTGAAATGCGCGCCGTCCGGCGCCATTTTCCTGTGGACCGGAAGTCGCGGCCGGACAGTAAGATTACTACTTCCGGTCGCGGCTTCCGGACTTGTGCACTTGGACCAGCGGCAGCAGACGGAGCGGACGGGCCGGAGGGAGCCGCGGCGGCAGGAGCAGGTAAGAGATTTCTATGTATGTTCGTGTTTGTGTACGTTTACTATTGTATGTAAACCTTCTACACTGTGTGTTAGCTCAAAAAATGGCGACACACAGAGTAGGAGGTTAGACCGTTCAAACCCCTCGTTTATCCCGGCACTAGCCAGGATAAAGGAGGGGGGGGGATGCTGAGAGCTCACTAGAGCGAGGGCTTTTTACCCAATTTTGCAATGCTGCAATTTTGGGAATAGCTCCATCTAGTGACCAGCAATGGGAAATATTATAAATTAGAATTAATTTATAATATTTCCTGACTCGTGAAAAAAATAAAAAAAAATTGAACAATGTTTAATCACCTACACACTAAATGTTTAATTTTAAAAAAAAACAACATGTTTTTCTGGCAACACATTCCCTTTAAAGGAACAATGACTTTCCTATTCACTACAAAAGAACCAAGATGGGAACTCCAGACAAGATGGGAACTCCAGACAAGATGGGAACTCCAGACAAGATGGGAACTCCAGGCAAGATGGCTGCTGCACGAAACTAAATCATTTAAACATTATCATCACTTTCACATAATACATATCTTAGTAATCCGGCCTCCTGCTTGATAATTCACAATGTAATTTCATACAGAGAATATAAGCAAATAAATCATCCTTCACAGTAGGTAGTGCAAAGTATTAGAAAAAAAACATCAGACAGTTGGAACTTCAAGTCCCCTAGTGGGACTTGAAAGAAAGTGTAAAAGAAAGTATAAAAAAGTGTAAAAAAATAAATAAAAAATAGAAGTTTGCAAACAATAAAAGTTTCAAGTAATAAAATAAAACACAATCGCCCTATTTCTCTTATCAAGTCCTTTATTATTGAAAAAAAATAATAAACCATACGTATTTGGTATCGCCGCGACCGTAACGACCTGAGGTATCAGAATATTATATTATTTATTGCACACGGTGAACAGCGTAAAAAAAACCCGTACAAAAACTATACCCGAGTTTCTGTTTTTTGGTCACTTTGCCCTACAAATATTGGAATAAAAAGTGATCAAAAAGTCGCACGTATCCAAAAATGATACCTATAAAAACTATAGCTTGTCTCGCAAAAAACAAGCCCTCATACAGCTCTGGCGACAAAAAAATTGGAAAGATATGGTTCTCACAACTTGGCGACAGAAAAAATACATTCTTTTTACAAAAGCAATTTTATTGTGCAAAAATTTGTAAAACATAAAAAAGTTCTGTAAATTAGGTATCGCCGGAATCGTACGGACCCGCAGAATAAAGTTAACAGGTAATTTAGAACGCATGGTGAACACTGTATAAAAAAAACTAAAAAAGCTGTGCCAGAATTGCGATTTTTTGTTTACCTGGCATCCCAAAAAATAGAATAAAAGGTGATCAAAAAGTCGCATGTACCCGAAAATGGTACCAATAATCGTTACAGCTCGTCCTGCAAAAAAAACAGCCCTCATACCACTACGTCTATGAAAAAATAAAATTAGTTATGGCTCCAATAAGTCAGGAAATAAAAAATATGCAGTTGTGCCCGAGGGGAACATTTCTTCTGTTTCAAGAGGCGATTTATCAAGGATCTAAAATTAGGGAACCAGGAAGGGGAGAGCCCAAACATATCCACTGGAAACGAGGGTGCCCGTATTATACCAGGACAACACTTCACAGCAAAATTCCCCAAACTACAAAGGTGCGGAGTGTGGACCAAAAGGGGCATAAGAAAGGACGCCATATATCAGTGCGACACTGGCCTGTGCAGAAAGGATTGCTTCACCGTGTAACACACATAAATGGATTATTTTATTGTTTTTTTACCCCATTATTATACCCCCTGACTATGCCCCTGATGTACTCTGCCCAGCTCACATATGCCCCACCATATGCCCCACATTATAAACGGAAACACTCCAAACAAAACTATTAGCAAGCAAATTCCACGCTCCAAAAGCCAAATGGCGCTCCCACCGATCTGAACCCTACAGTGTGCCCAGACAGCAGTTTCCTTCCACATATATGGCATCGTCATACCCGGGAGAACCCTTTTAACAATTTTTGGGGTGTGTTTCTCCAGTGACATAAGCTGGGTATGACATATTTGCCATTGAAATGGCATTTCTAGGGAAAAATATCAATTTTTACTTTGCACCATCCACAGCGCAATCATTTATGAAAAATACCTGTGGGTGAAAATGCTCACTACACCCCTTAATAGATGCCTTGAGGGGTGTAGTTTCCAAATGGGGTCACTTCTCAGGGCTTTCTTTTTATTATTTCACATCTGAGCCTCTGCAATTGTGATCCAATACTTTATAAATCGCCAAATTAGGCCTCGATTTTGCATGGTACGCTTTCACACCTGAGCCTGGTCGAATGTTCGGCAAAAGATTAGGGCCACATGAAGGGTGTTTCTAAAACCAGGAAACTCAGCATAATAATTAGAGAGCTGTCTTGTTATGGTGGCACAAGCTGGGCACCACATATTGGCATATATATGGAAAAAAAATCTCATTTTCACTCTGCAACATCGAGTGCACACAAATTTCTACAAAACACCGGCAGGGTTAACATGCTTACTACACCCCTAGGTAAATGCATTGAGGGTGTAGTTTCCAAAATGTGGTCACTTCTGCGGGGTATCCACAGTTTTGGTCCCACAGGTGCCCAGAAACAAATCCAGAAATATCTGCACTCCAAATGGCGCTCCTTCCTTTCTGAGCCCTGCCGTGTGCCCAAACAGCAGTTTATGACCACATATGGGGTATTGCCGTACTCGGGAGAAATTGCTTTACAAATGTTGTGTTCTTTTTTTCCATTATTTGTTGAGAAAACAAAAAAATTTGCGGTAAAGCTACGTCTTATTGAAGAAAAAGGATTGTTTTTATTTTCACTGCCCAATTCTAATAAATTCTATGAAACATCTATGTGGTCAAAATGCTCACAATACTCCTAGATGGATTCCTCAAGGGGTGTAGTTTCCTAAATGGAGTCACTATTTGGGCATTTTTCATTGTTTTGCCCCTCAGGGGCTTTGCAAATGCGACATTGCCTCCGCAAACCATTCCTGCTAAATGTGATCTCCAAAAGCCAAATAGCGCTCTTTCCATTCTAAGCCCTGCCGTGTGTCCAAAAAGCCGTTTATTACCACATATGGCGTACTGTTTTAATCGGGAGAAATTGCTTTACAAATTTTGCTGTGCTTTTTCTCCTTCAGTCTTTGTGGAAATGAGAAAAAATGTGCTGAAACTACATTTTCTTTGAAAATATGTAGATTTTTATTTTCAGGGCCTACTTCCAATAATTTCTGCAAAAAACCTGTGGGGTCAAAACGCTCAGTATACCCCTAGATAATTTCCTCAATGGGTGTAGTTTCCAAAATGAGGTCACTTGTGGGGGGTTTACACTGTTTTATCCCCTCAGGGGCTTTGTAAATGTGACATGGCCTCCGCAAACCATTTCTGCTAAATGTGAACTCCAAAAGCCAAATGGTGCTCCATCCGTTCTAAGCCCTACCGTGTGTCCAAACAGCCGTTTATGACCACATGTGGGGTACTGTTTTACTCGGGAGAAATTGCTTTACAAATTTTGCGATGCTTTTTCTCCTTCAGTCTTTGCGGAAATGAGAAAAAATTCGCTTTACCTACATTTTCTTAGAAAAAATGTAGATTTTTATTTTCAGGGCCTACTTCCAATAATTTCTGCAAAAAACCTGGGGGGTCAAAACGCTCAGTATACCCCTAGATAATTTCCTTGAGGTGTGTAGTTTCTCAAATGGGATCACTTTTGGGGGATTTCCACTGTTTTGGCGCCGCAAGAGCCCTTGAAACCTGACATGGTGCCTAAAATATATTCAAATAAAAATAAGACCCCAAAATCCACTAGGTGCTCCTTTGCTTCTGAGGCCGGTGCTTCAGTCCAGTAGCAGCTACGGCCACATGTGGGATATTTACTAAAACTGCAGAATCTGGGCAATAAATATTGAATTGCATTTCTCTGGTAAAACCTTCTGTGTTATAAAGAAAATTGGATTAAAAATTTATTTCTGCAAAAAAATATGACATTTGTAAATTTCACCCCTACATTACTTTAATTTCTGTGAAAAGTTTAAAGGGTTAAGAAATTTTCTAAATGCTGTTTTGAATACTTTGAGGGGTGAAGTTTTCAAAATGGGGTGACTTTTGGGGGTTTCTAATATATAAGGCCCTCAAAGCCACTTCACAAGTGAACTGGCCCCTGTAAAAATAGCCTTTTGAATTTTTTTTGAAAATGTGAGAAATTGCTGCTAAAGTTCTAAGCCTTGTAACGTCCTAGAAAAATAAAAGGATGTTCAAAAAACGATGCCAATCTATAGTAGACATATGTGGGATGTTAGTTAGCAACCATTTTGTGTGTTATAACTGCCTGCCTTACAAGCGGATACATTTAAGTTGAGAAAAATGCAAATGTTTGCAATTTTTCGCTAAATTTTGGTGTTTTTCACAATTAAATACTGAACATATCGAGCAAATTTTGCCAGTAACATCAAGTCCAATGTGTCACGAGAAAACAATCTCAGAATCGCTTGGATAGCTAAAAGCATTCCGACGTTATTACCACATAAAGTGACACATGTCAGATTTGAAAAATGAGGCTCACTCCTAATGAATTCCGCATGGACCCTGCCAAGGTTCAGGCCGTGGCAGAATGGGTCCACCCTGCCTCCCTGAAGGCCTTACAGTGTTTCCTGGGGTTTGCTAATTATTACAGGAGATTTATTGCTCATTATTGGTCATCGCTAAGCCTCTTACGGACCTTACTCGTAAAGGTGCTGATCTCCTCCACTGGCCTCCGGAGGCGGTCCAGGCTTTTGAGGTCCTCCCGAGAATCTTCCTGAGAACAAGCTGTTTGTTCCCCTGCAATTCCGGCTAAGGTTGCTCAGAGAGAACCATGACTCCGCACTATCTGGCCATCCAGGCTTTCTGGGTACCAAGCACCTAATTTCTAGAACCTATTGGTGGCCTGGAGTGCCTAAAGACGTTAAGGCCTACGTCGCCGCTTGTGAAATTTGTGCTAGGTCCAAGACTCCCAGGTCCCGACCAGCGGGCTTACTATGTTCCTTGCCCATTCCCCAGAGACCTTGGACACATATCTCCATGGATTTTATCACTGATCTGCCTCCATCCGAAGGTAAGTCGGTGGTGTGGGTTGTAGTAGACCGCTTCAGTAAGATGTGCCACTTTGTACCCCTCAAGAAACAACCCAATGCCAAGACGTTAGCTACCTTGTTTGTCAAACACATTCTGCGTCTCCATGGGGTTCCTGTCAATATTGTTTCTGACAGAAGGGTACAATTTGTTTCATTGTTTTGGAGAGCCTTCTGTAAGAGTCTGGAGATTGATCTGTCCTTCTCCTCGGCCTTCCATCCTGAAACTAATGGCCAAACTGAGAGGACTAATCAGTCTCTAGAACAATATTTAAGGTGTTTTATCTCTGACTGTCAAGATGATTGGGTCTCCTTCATTCCCCTCACCGAATTTTCCCTTAATAACCGGGTCAGTAACTCGTCAGGGGTCTCCCCCTTTTTCTGTAATTTTGGGTTTAACCCACGGTTCTCCTCCATTTCTCCTGGTGTGTCAAACATTCCCGAGGTAGATGTCGTTCATCGGGAACTGTGCACAGTCTGGGCCCAGGTTCAGAAGAACCTTGAGGCGTCCCAGCACACAAAAGACTCAGGCAGATAGAAGGCGTTCTGCTAACCCCTTGTTTGTGGTCGGGGATCTGGTGTGGTTGTCTTCAAAAAATGTGCGCCTTAAAGTTCCGTCCAAAAAAATTGCTCCCCAGTATATAGGGCCGTACAAGGTCAGTGAGGTCCTTAACCCTGCCTCCTTCCGGCTGAGGTTACCCCCATCTTTTCAAATACACAACGTGTTACATGCCTCCCTCCTGAAACGCTGCTCCCCATCCTTGGCTACCTCGAGGAAACCTCCGGCCCCTGTTTTGACCCCAGAATGGGTAGAATTCGAGGTGGCCAAGATTGTGGACAGCAGAATGGTCCAAGGCTCCCTGCAGTACCTGGTCCATTGGAGAGGATACGGGCCTGAGGAGAGGACTTGGGTCCCCCCCCGGATGTTCACGCCGGGTTATTGCTTAGGAAGTTCCATCTTCGGTTCCCCAACAAGCCAGGTCCACCTAGGAAGGGTCCAGTGGCCTCTCATAAAAGAGGGGGTACTGCAAAGAATTTGCCAGACACAGCGTCTGTGTCAACGCCCGTGGTTAATCAGCCTGCATCTGTGCCTAGGTCTGCTAGAGTGACTCGTTATGCTACCACTCAGGCTGGTAGGCTGAGGAGTGGGAGAACCTATCACAGCCTGGCCAGATGGTCCTAGCTCCCGCCCTTTGTCTACTTATACCTTCATTTCCTGCTTGTCCTTTGCCTGTGATTCTCTTGCTTCCTGGCTCTGCTGTTCCTGCTTTTCCTATTGACCTCTGCTTCATATTGACCCTGGCTTTACTGACTACTCTCCTGCTCTGCATTTGGCACCACGTACACTCCCGGTTTGACTCGACTCGTTCACTACTCTTGTTGCTCACGGTGTTGCCGTGGGCAACTGCCCCATTTCCCTTAGCTTCTGTGTACCCTTGTCTGTTTGTCTGTCGTGCACCTATTGAAAGTAGGGACCGTCGCCCAGTTGTACGCCGTCGCCTAGGATGGGCCGTGCAAGTAGGCAGGGACTGAGTTGAGGGTAGATTAGGGCTCACCTGTCTGTCTCCCTACCCCGACATTACACTTAGGGTATGTTCACACGAGGGCGTCCGTAACGGCTGAAATTACGGGGATGTTTCAGCCTGAAAACATCCCCGTAATTTCAGCCGTACCGGCATGTGCAGGCGCTTGAACGTCGCGTCAATTACGGGCGTAATTAGCGCTGCTATTCATTGGAGTCAATGAATAACGGCTCCAATTACGGCCAAAGAAGTGACAGGTCACTTCTTTGACGCTGGCGTCTATTTACGCGCCGGCTTTTGACAGCGGCGCGTAAATATACGCCTCGTGTGAACAGACAAACGTCTGCCCATTGCTTTCAATGGGCAGATGTTTGTCAGCGCTATTGAGGCGCTATTTTCGGGCGTAATTCGGGGCAAAAACGCCCGATTTACGTCCGTAAATAGGCCGTGTGAACATACCCTAAGAGTTTGCGGTTGCCAACGTCATAGTTTCTCTCAGTGGAGGAAAACTTCCTGGAGAAGTAGGCACAGGGACGGAGATGGGTGAGAGACCTAGTACCCTGGGACAAGACAACACCCACTCCCACCTCGGAGGCGTCAACCTCCACGATAAATGGCTCCATTTGGTTAGTACCTCTTAAGCTGAACCTTGATCAGCCGCAATTTCAGAGACTAAGTCTGAATCCACAGAGGATATGATTATACCTGGGGGCAAAATACAAGCGGGATCCTCCTCAGGCTGGCAGGCTGAGGAGAGGGAGAACCTATCACAGCCTGGCCTGATGGTTCTAGCTCCCGCCCTTGGTCTATTTTTGCCCTCACTTGCAGCATATTCCTTGCCTGTGATTGTCTGGTTTCCTGGCTCTGCGATTCTTGCTATTTACCTTATTAACCGTTGTTACCTATTGACCCTGGCTTAACTGACTATTCTCCTGCTCTGATTTGCTACTTTGTACTCTCCTGGTTTGTCTCGGCTCGTTTACCACTGCCTGTTGCTCACGGTGTTTCCGTGGGCAACTGCCCCTACCTCCCCCTTTTTCTTCTGTGTGCCCTTGTCTTGTGTTGTCTGTCTTGCACTTATTGAGCGTAGGGAACGTCGCCCAGTTGTACGCCGTCACTTAGGACGGGCCGTGCAAGTAGGCAGGGACTAAGATCCATGGAGATATGGGTCCAAGGTCTATGGGGAATGGGCAAAGAACATAGTAAGCACGCAGGTCGGGACCTGGGAGTCTTGGACCTAGCACAAATTTCACAAGCGGCGACGTAGGCCTTAACGTCTTTAAGCAACCTAGACCACCAATAGGTTCTAGAAATTAGGTGCTTGGTACCCAGGATGCCTGGATGGCCAGATAGTGCGAAGTCATGGTTCTCCCTGAGCAACCTTAGCCGGAATTGCAGGGGAACAAATAGCTTGTTCTCAGGAAGGTTCTGGGGAGCAGAAGCTTGATCAGCCACAATTTTGGAGACTAAGTCTGAATCGACAGAGGATATGATTATACCTGGGGCAAAATACAAGCGGGATCCTCCTCAGGAGGAGGGCTGGCCATGAGGCTACGCGACAGAGCTTCAGCTTTAATATTTTTTGACCCAGCCCTATAGGTAACCACAAAGTTGAATCTCGTAAAAAAACAACGCCCATGGAGCTTGTCTCGGGTTTAGCCTCCGGCCAGATTCTAGGATAACAAGATTCTTGTGGTCAGTAAGGACCGTTACCTGGTGCCCAGCCCCCTCCAGGAAGTGGCACCACTCTTCAAAGGCCCATTTAATGGCTAAGTGTAAAGGATTTGCCAGACACAGCGTTTGTGTCAATGCCCGTGGGTAATCAGCCTGCATCTGTGCCTAGGTCTGCTAGAGTGACTCGTTCTGCTACCACTCAGGCTGGTAGGCTGAGGAGTGGGAGAATCTATCACAGCCTTGCCAGACAGTCCTAGCTACCGCCCTTTGTCTACTTATACCTTCACTTGCTGCTTGTCCTTTGCCTGTGATTCTCTTCCTTCCTGGCTCTGCTGTTCCTGCTTTTCCTATTGACCTCTGCTTCATATTGACCCTGGCTTTACTGACTACTCTCCTGCTCTGCGTTTGGCACCACGTACTCTCCTGGTTTGACTCGGCTCGTTCACTACTCTTGTTGCTCACGGTGTTGCCATGGGCTACTGCCCCATTACCCTTAACTTCTGTGTAACCTTGTCTGTTTGTCTGTTGTGCACATATTGAGCTTAGGGACCGTCGCCCAGATGTACGCCATCACCTAGGACGGGCCGTGCAAGTAGGCAGGGACTGAGTTTCGGGTAGATTAGGGCTCACCTGTCCGTCTCCCTACCCCGTTTCATTACACTATGGCACCTGATAGCTCTGCTACTTGATAGGAGACAGCGGCTCAGCAGACAGTATCACATATAATATGCTTAGATACAACGGCTTAGCAGACAGTATCACACATGCTAGGCCCAATTAGAAGGTTAATTGTTAAAAAATGTCTTATGGTGTTTCTCGATAAAGGTCACTTGAACTGGTATCATTTAAACAGTTAACCGATGAATGGCGCTGTTTATGTGGAATTTACCCTGCGGACTAATGTACCATATAATGTATTTTTTTATTTTTTTTTAAAAACCTACATTTTGTGGGGTGAATTGAAAAAAAACCTGTAATTCCGCCATTTCTGTTTTGATTTTACAGTGTTCATCGGGCGGCATGAATTGCATGATATTTTGATTCTGCGGGTCGTTACGATTATGGCGATACCAAATTTATATAGTTTTATTTTTTACAAAATAATTTGTTTTTGTGACGCTGCATTCGAAGATGAACGGCATAGTTTTTCAATGCAACAGCACTTCATAGGGCGGGAAGGGGTTAAAACCCACTCTCTGAAGCCCCCCTTCAAGATACATTTCAACTAATCTGGTCCCCATGGCAGAAATCTGTCTTTCCATCTGGCACCTCCAGCAGACTCCTTTCATTCTAGTTTGATTTCTTTTACCTCAGAGTTCCTCTTTTTACCTTTTTTTAATTTCTTTTCTCCCCCCACTTTTTTGAACTTTTTCTAACAGGGGCTGTGCAGGATTAGAAAAATATGGCTGCTTTCTTCCAAAAACAGCACCACACCTATCCACAGGTTGTATCTGGTATTGCAGGTTAGCTCCATTGAAGTGAATGGTAATGAGCTGTAATACCGCACACAACCTATGGACAGGTGTGGTGCTGGTTTTTGGAGAAAGCAGACAAGTTATCTTATCCTGACAACCCTTTGTCATGGATAGTTCTTGTGCGGAGATGCTCCCTGCATTATCCCTTTTCCTTTATGGCCTCTGATATGTTCTATTCAGCTTTATGGCCTCTGTGGTAAGTACACTGCCAGTCAATAAAGGGTTAACACTTCAGACCACTGTGTGTGACGTCACAATGTATGAGTTGTGCAGAGGTAATAAACTCCTGCAGTAATGATGATGAAGGTGCTGATGTCATAAATACAAATGTTTATGACATAAAGAAGATTCCATATTAGAAGGTTTTACTGACACATTCAGCGCCATATTGGATGGGACTGAGGACCTTGAGCTTGACTTCCCCACCAATACCGACCTGATGTAATTTGTAGGTTCTAGCAGGGAAACCCTTCACCCCAGACCACTTCTTCATCACAGTGATGCCATCCTCTTCATACGGGTTGTCTGTAATAGAGGGGGGTTTCCAGCAGGAGATCCCCCTCTATTAGCCGGAGCGGAGACAGGTGCTACAAGGAGGCATCTGGAGGACCCATCTCATCCGTGGATCACCCATTCATTTTAATGGGTGCCCAGGAAGAGAGACATCCGCCTAGCCAACCAGATCAGCCGATTTATGTGTTTTATGTTATTCGTTCATTGTAATGTCTTTCCTTGAAAATCTGAGAAAACGTACAAATTCTGTTACAAATGATATTTTGGCCCCTTCTAAGCCCAGAGGAAGGGCAATCCTCCAGCCATGGTTTCCCTAGAGGTTTCCCCCACAGGGGTTTTTTCCTTTCCTGCGTGCTGGAGGGCGACTCTTCGTGAGTCGGAGGTTTGCCATTTTGGGTTTGGTCATATAATATAATAAAAGTTTTGACCATTTAACACCCAATTATAATGTTTTGTGTCTTTATTTTGCTTGACTTGGGGTAAGTCGAGTGATGTATGTGTATGCAAATTACACTTACCTATATATCTGTTCCCCATTCATAACCCACACCTTTCTCTCAAGAAGACTCGACTTCGAGGGTTTGGATAAAGTGGCCACAGCAGCCATTTTATTAAGAAATAAATATAAAAGTTAGTTAACTCAATTAACCATAAATAAATAATATCCATATTATTTATTAACAAAAACAATAATAAATCAATAATGCACGAACCATAAATTATAACCCAAACACGTCAGACACCACTGACAAACAAACATTAACACATAGACTAGGAGAAGTCCTTGGAGCTATCATTAACTTTTTATTTTACCGGCTATCTGCCCCACCATTTTACCCCCAGCCGTAAAAACCCGGCTCAGAGGCACCAATATTCCTGGCAGATGCCGTAAGGTAACTGCCACCTCTGCCAAGGGATAACACCCTAAGGAAACCACACTATCCAACCGCCAGACAGTGTCCTTTCATCTTTAAAACCCAGGGGGATCCATACCCACGATGCATCCCCCCCATAATTATTTGTCTAACTCCAAGGACTCCCCAGCCACAGCGAACAGGCCTTGACCCCCTCAAGCCTGAGAATCCCGCCCCAACAAAATAGCCCTCTCAATGCCATCCTGCAAGCCCAAGCACCACAAATTTGTTCCCACATCATTCAGGTGAACACCATCTGCACTCCAATACGCTCCAACTCCAGCTTCCAAGCCCCAGTGCCGAACACATATGCCACCATTCCGTGCAACAAATGCAGACACCGCCCTGTTAACTTTTATCCTGGCTTTGTTGATCCGCTCCACCGACCGTGCCAAACGCCAGGATTTTCTAGGCACAATATCCGACCACACCGTGATCAAGTTCGGGTACAACGACCACAGGTGCAACAGATCGTGTTTTATTTCCCGAACCAATTCACGGAACGGGCGGGCCCCAAGATCGTTGCACACAAGAAATCGTCTAAATAATGAATGATCGAATCCACCCCCGCCACAGATTTGACCACCCATTCCGAAAATGAGTTAAACGCCTCAAAGTACGCACAAGAAATGGAACAACCCGTGGGGAGACACCGATCCACATAAAAACTGCCCCCCAAAAACACCCCAGTAAACGCTGATTATCCACATGCACCGGCAACAGCCGAAAAGCCGCCTCGACATCCGTCTTGGCCATTAATGCCCCCCTACCATGGAAACGCACCCACTGCACCGTCGCGTCGAATGATGTATACACGACCGAGCAAAGATCCCTATCTATCACGTCATTAACCGACAAGCCCTTAGGATAAGACAAATGGTGAATCAAATGGTATTTGTTTGCCTCCTTCTTCGGGACAACCCCCAGCGGGGAGACGACCAAACCCGGGATGGGGAGAGAACTAAAGGGCCCCGCCATGCGCCCCAAATCCACGTATTTTGCCAATTTCTCCCTAACCACGTCGGGATGCTGGTAAGCTGACTTCAGATTTTTTATGGAAAAGGGGAACCTGTGAGGAGGGGAGGGGATACAAAAACCCACATTAAAACCATCAAACAACAACTGCGCATTGGCCCTGTCGGGATAACTATTTAGAAAACTGACCATCCTTTCCTTCTTCACTGGTGTCACCACCATGACTGGCATTAAACCCCCCTCCCCCACCTCGTTTTCCCTTGCGCAAGCATTTAGATGCCCCGTGGGACGCGCCATTGCATTGAGAACAAAAAACTTGCAACCTGCTCCGAATTTACACTGCCCCTCATTGTATTGCCAGCACAGCCCGAGCTTTGCGTTGCCCCCTGAGCTGGATTGCTCCCCAACCGTGGAACCCTCCCCCGAAACAGGAGACATAAGTATAGCAGGAAAAGGTAAAGACGGTGAAAACGACTCACCGAGATGCACAGGCGCTGTGGACCCATCAGCTGGACCGTCCTGTCCACGAAGCTCATCCTCAAGGACTTCGGCGTGCTCAACGGCTGGAACCGAGGTGGGGGAGGGGTGGGCTCCCAAGCTCTCTCTCTGGCAGTCGACCGCCACCGGAGGGCCGGCAGCTCGCTGCCCGGAAGTCACCCTCGAAACGGACGACCTAGGCCTGCGGCCCAATGCATGTCCCTTGCTTCCTCCGGATCGCCGTGGGGCTCCACCCCCAGCCGGCACATCACCAGGGGCAGCTGTCCGAACCATGGAACCCGGCGTAGAACTGGCGAGTGGAGGGGTGACCGGAAGTAGGGGCCACACCCCCCCACCTGCACTGAACTCCGCCGCGAAGCGGGATTCCTCCCGACCCTGGCACCGGCTGCAGTATCAGTGTTGCCAGACGCCCGAGCCAGAGGGTCCCTCACAGGGCTCCCTCTGCGGCGCCGGGTCCGAGGAGCAACGTCGGGGCTCAGCCTTTCTGGAGGACGCGAGCGCCGGGCCCGGAGCGGGGGAGAGGCAGCCGAAGGTACCGGAGCGTTGGCCACCGCTGCAGCTTGTTCCTCCAACCAGGCGGGGCCGAATGCAGCAGCCGCCGCCGGCATCTGCTCACAGCTACGAAATGGTAAGAGCAGAGTTCACAGCAGCACAGAATATTTCAGGAGAGGAGTGTGCAGATTCTGTGCTGCTGTGAACTCTGCTCTTACCATTACGTAGCTCTCAGTCTGTTACCTCTCCTCCACTCCTGTCCTCAATAACACCTTCACATGATTGGCAAGTCACCACCCCGCACAAGATCCCCACGCTCATCTCCTGAAATACTCTGTGCTGCCTAAAACTCTGTGGACAGGTCAGGATCCTGTTTCTTTTAAATGCTGCTGGGGAACCCACTCGATCCACTATATAAGGCTGCGCCTCCATCCTCTTCTGCCCCAGTCACTTGTTCCCAAGCACTGTAGCGCAGCCTTATATAGTGGATCGAGCGGGTTCCCCAGCAGCATTTAAAAGAAACAGGATCCTGACCTGTCCACAGAGTTTAAGGCAGCACAGAGTATTTCAGGAGATGAGCACGGCCGGGCACGGGCAGCCGGTCATTTTTCCGAGCCGTGCTCCCATTATAAAGTATAGGAGCACGGCCCGTAAAATAAAAAAAAAAGAACATGTTCTATCTTTCTAACGGCACGGGCACCTTCCTGTGAGAAAACGGGAAGGTACCCGTGGCTAACAGAAGTCTATGGGCCCGCTATTTCGGGTCGTAATTACGACCTGTAATAACGGGTGTTTTTACGGTCGTGTGCATGAGGCCCCGTAATGACGGGTGGCTACATGTGTGCACCCGTCATTACGGCAGCGTTGCTAGGCGACGTCAGTAAATAGTCACTGTCTAGGGTGCTGAAAGAGTTAACTGATCGGCAGTAACTGTTTCAGCACCCTGGACAGTGAATTCCGATCAGAATATAGAGTAACCTGTAAAAATAAAGACGTTCATACTTACCGAGAACGTTCTGCTTCCTCCAGTCCGGTCTCCCGGCCGTTGCCTTGGTGACGCGTCCCTCTCGACATCCGGCCCGACATTCCTGGATGATGTTACAGCCCATGTGACCGCTGCAGCTAATCACAGGCTGCCGCGGCCTCTGCAGCCAATCACAGGCTGCAGCGGCCTCTGCAGCCAATCACAGGCTGCCGCGTAAGGCAAGAAGGTCAGACTGGAGGAAGAAGAGGGACTCGTCACCAAGACAACGACCGGGTACGTATGAAATGCTTTTTATTTTATTTTTAATCAGCAGCCTCTTTTCTCTATCAGTGATTGATAGAGACAAGTGGCTCCCGATTTGTATAATATTTTTGACCGGGTTCAGTCAAAACGTGTTCGGCCGAACACGGTGAAGTTCGGATTCGCTGCGAACTGAACTTTTCCCGATGTTCGGACCGAAACCGGGTTTGGTTGTCCCGGTTCGCTCATCTCTAATTATCACTATCTCCCTGCTGTGTACACTGATGTTCTCTAAAAAGAGTCCCATATCAGTTTGCAGGTTAAGAGAAGTATAAATCAATAGGTAACAGACCCCAGCTGGATCTGCAGCGCTACCCCAACGTACGTTTCGCTTCAGCTTCGTCAGGAGAGTGAAATGATAATTTATCAGATGTTCAGCAGCTGCAGATCCTTACAGATTGTAATAACTATACACACACTAAACCGACTGTGAGAGATGAACATTACAAGTTCTATGCACCACCAGTGACCCATATGCCCGACTTTTATCATATATTATGGGATTTAATTCTATTCCTGAGCTGTAATCTTGGCAGTGCTGGGTAAGAGTCTGACCTCAGACAAACATTATGAATATAGAAATTGCATTAAAAATGTACATAAAAATCAACCAATAAAATGAATGGTGAAGCCATACTGATATATGTAAATGATAAGTGTGGTCATAAAAGCAGCTCTCACCGGGTATATCTATTGTGATGTCACTACTATAAAAAATTATAGTAAATCCATATTGAAATATGCAAATTATTGGTGTGGTGATAAAAGCAGCTCACCCCGGGTACAGCTATTGTGATGTCACAGAGCATGGGTATATACTATGGTGCTGGCCACAGATCTGTCACTCATCAGTTGGATGTGACCGCTAAGTACTCTATCAGCGCTACGTCTCTAGATGAGTCTCATCTATCAGTTTCTTTATGAATATTTTATTCTTCGGTACAATTCTGCTGTGTCTGCCATTTAAAGTTTAGTTTATATTTGGAATAGTTATACTAATTTACTAAGAAGTTGCTAAATGGCAATATGGCGGCCTGTGACTTCTGCTCCAGAGACAGAATGCAGCTTGCAGACAAAAATTGCCATCTGTATTCTGCTGGTAAAGTGATAAAGCCACCACAAAGAAAGGGAATGAGAATGTCCCGCAGCCCTGAGAACTTATTATTGGAACCCTTCAGTTTATAACAGGAGTAATTCTCATAATAAATATTTACTAGGGAATTACTAATTATGCATTTTAGGTTCTCTACTTATGTAAAATACACTATTATTATTAATAATTACTAGTATACAAATATTAGGGAAGTGATTTATTAAGAACAGCCCTGACCCCCTAATACTGTATCCTCAATAGCAATTGTCATTTTTCATTAACAAATTACAGAGGTTCTAAATTATGGTTAGTATCTCATATAAAATTACATACACCCCGGAAATGTCATACTGTGTCAATTCAACAACCAATACATTGTTCCAACATCCAGACCCCAAGCAATGTCATTCACAGGTGGTCCAAGCCCCAAGACCCCAAGCAATGTCATTCACAGCTGGTCCAAGCCCCAAGACCCCAAGCAATGTCATTCACAGCTGGTCCAAGCCCCAAGACCCCAAGCAATGTCATTCACAGCTGGTCCAAGCCCCAAGACCCCAAGCAATGTCATTCACAGCTGGTCCAAGCCCCAAGACCCCAAGCAATGTCATTCACAGGGGGTCCAAGCCCCAAGACCCCAAGCAATGTGATCTTCAAACACTTCTGATTGACCAGATCCTGTACTTTTATAACTAATTTCTCCAGCTGGTTCCCTCAGAGTTTTTTCGCTAACTATTTCTTTCTCTGGTCATTCTAGATCTTGCTGTTGGATTGACACTGTTGGATTACTGTGTTGCTTTTACGGTCAGCGATTTGTCCTATTTTCAGAGAACTAGAGGCGATTAGTTAAATTCAATCTTTACTGCCTCCTGGTTTTCTACCACGGACATTGGTACAGTTTTGCACCCGGGGCATTAAACAACCATGCCCTTTTGGAGAAAAACAAAAAAATATCATGTCTCTCAGATTCCTGATAAAGGAAATCTGATGAAAGAGATACCAACTATGGAAGTGCCTAACATCTCGCTCCAGAAGTTTTCTATTATCAAAGATATGGCAGCCGAAAAATGCAGCGATCCAAGTCACAGCAAACCTTGTGACATTGGCTCAAAGAACACCAAGAAGAGCGCAATCAGGAGCTTGGGCAGCAGCGCTGTGATTGGCGCTAAAGAACTGGATCGCTGTTTCCCAAATAGACGGCTGAGATTATACGTTGCCACCTGGAATATGGAGGGGAAGGTGAGAAGTAATGTACAATATCTATTGTGACCCATCAGTGTGTCTGATCTACAGTTGGATAAATTGGGTCAGTAACCATGTGTCTTTAGTTTGCAGTTGGATATCACATAGACATATTATATCCTACCCTAGGCCCACATTTTCTAAACATTTGGGCCAATCACTGTTGCTTCACACACTGCAAACTGTCAAACTAATAACCTATGTCTTTGGAATGGCAATACCTCCGATCCTAAGACTGCAGCCCTGGCCATCGTCTATAAAGACTAAAATCCAATTCGATCAGATAAAAATTTTTGTAGGCGATATAGAAGATGTCAGTTTGGTTGGTGCTCTGTGTATACATTATTAATATCTTCATATTTTGAGCAGGAGTTCCCACAAAATCTAGAGGATCTGCTGTTGCCATCAGATGACACCAAAGACATTTATGTAATTGGCGTTCAGGAAGGATGTCCAAACAGGTAAGTCTTCTCAGGTTGTCTTACACCAGCCTATGTCTGCAGATGGACTACAGGTCGGCTGATTGAAATTCTCTCTCGACCTTCTACTTAGTATAGGATCGCTCCTTAATTTTCCTATTTAACCCCAGAGGTTATAATATTGATTGTTTAATAGATGAGTTGAGTATTTTAATCTGGTGTCATTTATTAATATGTAAACTTGAAATTGTGTCTTCTTGTAGACGGGAATGGGAGATAAAGTTACAAGAGACCCTTGGTCCGCACTACGTGCTGTACCACTCATCCGGGCTCGGAGTCCTGTATCTCACCATCTTTATTAGACGGGAGCTGATCTGGTTCTGCTCAGGTAAGATTGACTTTCTTACATTTACATAATAAGTCCTAATTGAAGTCATTAGTTGGAACTTCTTATTTAGTCATTAGAACTAGATGTCTGAGAACCCAACTCTCAGATTCTTCACTGTGGAGTATTGGAGGTCTGAGAGTTTACTCCACAGTTACAAAGTGTGAAATGATGTTGTAGTAATATTTCCAGCGTTTAATAGGAAAATATCTCTGTATCATTGTTGCATGTTGTACTATTAACCACTGACCCTTCTTCTTGTGTTTCATTTCTTATACAGAGGTAGAGCACACCCATGTAACTACCAGGCTATTCCACCATGTCAAAACTAAAGGAGCCTTGGGTGTTGCCTTCACTGTCTTTGGGACATCATTCCTGTTTATTAATTCCCATATGAGATGTAAGTATGTCTGTTATTAATATATGACTATGTAGAGTTTTACTGTGTATAAAAGTGCTGCTGTTTCATAAAAAACTATAATATATGAGATGATATGAAGAGATCTGTACTATTAATGTTTTGGTGCAAAATGAACGGTTCTTCCTTATTTGGTCAAACTTCTTCTAATCCATCAAACTTATTCTATATAGTGAGAGACAAGTAATAGTGGAAGGATTAACGGCCTAATGTCCTTTACAGACTATTAGGCTGGGTTCACACGACCTATTTTCAGACGTATTGGAGGCGTTTTACGCCTCGAAATACATCTGAAAAAAAAAGTCTTGAATATGTCGGCAAACATCTGCCCATTCATTTCAATGGGTTTGCCGATGTACTGTGCCGACGACCTGTAATTTTACGTGTCGCTGTCAAAAGACGCAAATAACAGCCTCGTCAAAGAAGTGCAGGACACTTCTTGGGACGTAATTGGAGCCGTTTTTCATTGAATCCAATGAAGAACAGCTCCAAATTACGTCCGTAATCGACGCCTCGCAAAATGCGAGTACGAGCAATTACGTCTGAAATGCAGGAGCTGATTTCTCCTGAAAACAGGTCCGTAATTTCAGCCGTAACTGACGGTATCGTGTGCACATACCCTAATAGAAATACTGTATCCTCTGTCAAGACAATGATTGTGTCTTAGATTTACAGTAACAGAAATATCAGTGCGTCTGGTGTACAGAGTGCGGACCCACATCATGGAACTCCACCAGTCTCATCTTCTAAAATGTCAATAGAAATCCTATTCAAATAAATACTATTTGCAGAAAATGAATTGTTGAGGGAACATTCAGACTACATAGCCCAAGAAGTAGATATGATACCTACATAATATATGATAAAGAAACCTATTGTCAGAGAAAACTTAAATATGGTGGTTGTCCTAAATTCCAGGAGGTCATATTTACTGATATGTATATTTTTGGTTGGCAGTTGGGGCAGTCTACAAGAGGATCCAGGACTATAAAACCATCACTGAGGGTCTCCGTCTGCCTCAAATTATTCCGGAAAGAATAAACTCCAATGCCTGTGAGTATTACTTATGTGGTTGAACCTATCGATTCCTTTCTCTATTTATCTCCATTGAGTCTATTGCATTCATGTGGTCTAATTGTGTCCTGTGTTTATCTCATTCTACAGTGGACGTCACCAGCCGCTTTGATCGGGTTTTTTGGTTTGGGGACCTCAATTTTCAACTAAAAGAGGACAGAAAAAACGTGGAATCTCTTCTGAAAAACATTAAAGGAAAAGATATGTCCAGTCTCCTCAAACACGACCATCTGAATGAAGCCAAGAACAACGGTACAGTTACTAGTAGACAGATCTCTATCACTCCTCAGCCATTACCACATACACCTCAACAGATCAATACAAATCACTGTCATGATGGTTCATATGTTCCCCACATTCTTATATAGTCCTACATCTCTTGCACATGTTTTTAATACTGACATGTTTTTTTTCTTTTAACTTAAGGTTCCATATTTGTAGGGTTTAAGGAGCACACCATTGAATTCCTTCCTACATACAAGTTCGACATTGGCACAGACACCTACGATACATCAGAAAAGCAGAGAATTCCATCATATACGGTAAGATATCTTATTTCCAGGTCTACAGAGCTAAAGAAACAATAGATGTCATGGATAGATTTTCAAACCTTAAATGCAAGAAAGTCTCAAAATTTATATTACTTAAATAAAATAGGCCGAAATGTTCAGTCTATGATGCTATGAGGTTTATAAATAAATGATAATATGATTGCACTGATGATATTTGTTATTTTCATGACCTCTACAGGACAGGGTGTTGTATAAGAGCCAATACGAGGGAGATGTGCGAGTCCTGAGATACGACTCTTGCCCTGTTTTGAAGACCTCAGACCACCGACCCGTTTTTGGCATCTTTGAAGTAAAGCTCAGACCTGGTTCAGATAAGTAAGTCATGTCCATGTTGTTGGTATGATCCTTTCAGTAGCCGCCATTACTACATGGGCCTTATAGCAGAGCTCACACTTTGGGGCAGGTGGCTGTATACCTGGGTGACAGCACTGGAGGATTATAGGATGTGAAACGAAACAATTATTGTGTGGTTACCCGCTAACATTATCATATGTCTTACATCAGTATATTTCTCATTCCAGCATCCCATTGGCTGGTGGACGCTTTGACCGCAAGATCTATTTGAAGGGCATTAGAAGGTTAGGACAAAAAAAGTAGCTGCGTCTGTTCATGTCCTTACAGCACATAAGGTGAGAGCATTGTACTTGTCTAGTATGATTGCTGTGAGAATGTTCTTCCATCTCTTAAGTCTTCCTCTGAATCTGTAATTTATTTTATCAACCAACATAAAGAAATTGTAAATAAGTCATTCTATCTTCTAGTTACATTTTCTTGTTTTCAGATATTTTTTTAATTTCTAAATGAAGGTTGTGGGTTTTAGAGGAAAACGGTAAGCATGTATATAGTATAACAGATTGGTGGGAATTTATTAAGACTGACGTTTCTTATACCGGTCTTAATATAAAAGAAACTTGGAGTAAAATGTGCCTAATTTATGAAAAGGCCCGCACCTTAATAACTAATAATCCATGTTATTATGATAAATGTGTCGGCCGCTGATGGCTCTGCTCCTCCAGCTACTCTCTGTCCACTTTTTAGAAAAGTGCCGTAAGCGCAGAAACTACACAGATCACAATTTTTACCGCAAATTGTGACTTTTGTTCCGTTTATAACTTTTCTACGTAAAAAAAACTGGCATAGAAAAGTTACAAAATGTCCCTATTTGAAGTGTCTTAAAGAATCCTGCCACTAGGATGGATGGATAAACTGTATTTTATGGTGCATTAGCTTCTAAGCAAACATGATAGATACAAGGAACATTGTTATGGATGTAAGACATTACTTGGCATCTTGCAGGACTCCTAAGGAACATTTACCATCTCAGGTGCATAAAACAATGATTCCACCTTTGTGAACATCAGAAAGTTCCTGTAACATCCTGAACAGCGCAGCTTCAAGATCAAACCCACCGCTTGGATCAACCATCTTCAAGGTTTGTAGTGTAACCCCCAGGATCTAATAGGAAAATCCGCAATAAAACATCTTGCTCTTTCTGAGTTTGGTGGTTTAAGTGGCTTGTGAACTAAGTGGAGTTCTAAAACCGGATTGTGTTGCTGTACTTCTATTCGTTCCAGCTGAGCAGCTGTCTAGGAGGAAGGGGTTAACTGGACACAGATTCGTTCCAGCTGAGCAGCTGTCTAGGAGGAAGGGGTTAACTGGACACAGGTGGTATAAATTAGTCAGCAGACCTCATTTTGAGCTGGCTCTTTCTGAGCTTGGTGGTTTAAGTGGCTTGTGAACTAAGTGGAGTTCTAAAACCGGAGTTGAAGAGAGGAGTTGAAGCCCCAGTAAGTACTCTTCTTTTCTTTTACTTTGACAATTGTTCGCTGTTTTGGTGTAACTTGGATAATGGATAGCAAGATTGGAGGTTTTCTTCAGTGCACAGTTTGCCATATGTATACACGACTGGAGCCGGAGTTCCAGGGTGAATATCTCTGTGGCAGATGTGAGCATGTTGGTCACCTGGAAGCTCGTATTAGAGATCTGGAGGCGCAGAATGCAACACTGAGGAGGATAGACAATCTTGAGCTGAGCTTGCTGCTCACAGAGCATGCAGTTAGTGGGTTAGAACTGGAGGGTGAAGACATGGGTGAGCAGGATCAGGTAAGTAGCTGGGTTAATGTAGTTAGGGGCAGTAGAAAGGGGTCAAAGACAAGGAAGGCTGATCCGGTTTCTGGCATTCCAAGCAAAATTGCCAGGTTGGGTGATGATGTGAGGGTGTCAGTCTCAGAAAAGGCAGCCCTAGTGGATACTGATCTCCCTAACAGCCGGGAGAACAGCCCAGCTAGTAGTCGGCGGGATGGTAATGCAGGTAAGCCAAGACAATTGATAGTTGTAGGGGATTCTATAATCAGGAAGACGGATAGAATAATTTGTCGCCAAGACCACCTCAACCGAATGGTTTGCTGTCTCCCTGGTGCCAGGGTTCGGCATGTGGTGGAACGGGTGGACAAATTGCTGGGAGGGGCTGGTGATGATCCAGCTGTTGTGGTCCATGTCGGTACCAACGACAGAATAAATGGTAGGTGGAGGAGCCTTAAGAATAATTTTAAAGAACTAGGCTACAAGCTGAAGGGAAGGACCTCCAAGGTTGTATTCTCAGGAATACTGCCTGTGCCATGCGCATCACAGGAAAGACAGCGGGAGTACAGGGAGTTAAATGCATGGCTTAAGTCTTGGTGTAGAGGAGAAGGATTTGGGTTCCTAGAGCACTGGGCTGACTTTTCATTGGGGTACAAACTGTATTCTGCAGATGATTTGCACCTAAATGGAAGGGGGTCCGCTGTGCTGGGGGAGAAAATTCTAGCTGGGGTGGCGGAGTGTTTAAACTAGGGCTGAGGAGGGAGGCCAATGTAGGAAATAAAAGGGGTAGTTAGGTTAGAGAGGGGTCAGACTATATTGGTGGGGGGAGAAACAGACAGTGGGGAGAGGACTAGGCAACAAGATAAGGAGATCCTTTCGTTACAAAACAGCAGTGAAAATAAAAAGGCCCAAATGTCAAATAATCACATTTCTGATAGTGAAAGTGAAACATTTAAAGGCAAGTTAAAGTGTATGTTCACAAATGCCAGAAGTCTAGCAAGCAAAATGGGGGAGCTGGAGGCCTTAATACTGGAAGAAGATATAGATATAGTTGGTGTTGCTGAAACATGGCTGGACTCTTCACATGACTGGGCTGTAAATCTACAGGGTTTTACACTGTTTCGGAAAGACAGGGCAAATAGGAAAGGTGGTGGTGTATGTCTGTATGTGAGAAGTGATATGAAGGTGAGTGTGAATGAGACATTAGAGGGTGAAGACTGTGAGGAGGTTGAAACCTTGTGGGTGGAATTACAAAGGGAAGTAAACACTGAAAAAATTACTTTTGGTGTAATCTATAGACCCCCCAATATAACTGAAGAGATAGAAGGTCAAATATATAAACAAATGGAGTGGGCTGCACAGGCGGGTACTGTTGCGATAATGGGAGATTTTAATTATCGGGATATTAATTGGTGTCATGGTTCAGCTTCAACTGCAAAGGGGAGACATTTCCTCAACCTGTTGCAGGAAAATTTTATGTGCCAGTTTGTGAAAGACCCGACTAGAGGTGAAGCTCTGTTGGATCTGGTCATTTCTAATAATGCAGAGCTTGTTGGGAATGTCAATGTTCGTGAAAACCTCGGTAACAGTGATCATAATATAGTTATATTTTACCTATACTGTAAAAAACAGACGCAGGCTGGGAGGGCAAAAACATTTAATTTTAAGAAAGCCAATTTCCCCAGGATGAGGGCGGCAATTCAGGATATGGACTGGGAAGAACTAATGTCAAATAATGGGACAAATGATAAATGGGAGATTTTCAAATCAGGTAACAAGTATAAACGACTCAAATTAAAACCCACATGGCTTACACCTTCTGTGAAAGGGGCAATACACGACAAAAAAAGGGCATTTAAAAAATACAAATCTGAGGGTACATCTGCAGCCTTTGTAAAATATAAAGAGCTTAATAAAATCTGTAAAAATGTAATAAAATCAGCAAAAATACAAAATGAAAGGCAGGTGGCCAAGGATAGTAAAACAAATCCTAAAAAATTCTTCAAGCATATAAATGCAAAAAAGCCAAGGTCTGAACATGTAGGACCCCTAGATAGTGGTAATGGGGAGTTGGTCACAGGGGATCAAGAGAAGGCAGAGTTACTAAATGGGTTCTTCCGCTCTGTATATACAACAGAAGAAAGAGCAGCTGATGTAGCCGCTGCCGGTGCTGTTAATATATCAGTTGATATACTGAATTGGATGAATGTAGATATGGTCCAAGCTAAATTAAATAAAATAAATGTACACAAGGCCCCGGGACCAGATGGGTTACACCCTAGAGTTCTTAAAGAGATTAGTTCAGTTATTTCTGTCCCCCTCTTCATAATATTTAGAGAGTCTCTCATGAGTGGTATAGTGCCAAGGGACTGGCGCAGCGCAAATGTGGTGCCTATTTTCAAAAAGGGCTCTAGGTCTTCGCCGGGTAATTATAGACCAGTAAGCTTAACATCAATTGTGGGGAAAATGTTTGAGGGGCTATTGAGGGACTATATACAGGATTATGTGACAATAAATAGCATTATAAGTGACAGCCAGCATGGTTTTACAAAGGACAGAAGCTGTCAAACAAACCTGATTTGTTTTTATGAAGAGGTAAGCAGAAGCCTAGACAGAGGGGCCGCTGTGGATATAGTGTTTTTGGACTTTGCAAAGGCATTTGACACTGTCCCTCATAGACATCTAATGGGTAAATTAAGGACTATAGGTTTAGAAAGTATAGTTTGTAATTGGATTGAGAATTGGCTCAAGGACCGTATCCAGAGAGTTGTGGTCAATGATTCCTACTCTGAATGGTCCCCGGTTATAAGTGGTGACCCCAGGGTTCAGTGCTGGGACCACTATTATTCAACTTATTTATTAATGATATAGAGGATGGGATTAATAGCACTATTTCTATTTTTGCAGATGACACCAAGCTATGCAATATAGTTCAGTCTATGGAAGATGTTTGTGAATTGCAGGCAGATTTAAACAAACTAAGTGTTTGGGCGTCCACTTGGCAGATGAAGTTTAATGTAGATAAATGTAAAGTTATGCATCTGGGTACCAACAACCTGCATGAATCATATGTCCTAGGGGGAGCTACACTGGGGGAGTCACTTGTGGAGAAGGATCTGGGTGTAATAATCTGCAGCATCATATGTCCTAGGGGGAGCTACACTGGGGGAGTCAATTGTTGAGAAGGATCTGGGTGTACTTGTAAATCATAAACTCAATAACAGCATGCAGTGTCAATCAGCTGCTTCAAAGGCCAGCAAAATATTGTCATGTATCAAAAGAGGCATGGACTCGCGGGACAGGGATGTAATATTACCACTTTACAAAGCATTAGTGAGGCCTCATCTAGAATATGCAGTCCAGTTCTGGGCTTCAGTTCATAGAAAGGATGCCCTGGAGTTGGAAAAAATACAAAGAAGAGCAACGAAGCTAATTAGGGGCATGGAGAATCTAAGTTATGAGGAAAGATTAAAATAACTAAACCTATTTAGCCTTGAGAAAAGACGACTAAGGGGGGACATGATTAAATTATATAAATATATGAATGGCGCATACAAAAAATATGGTGAAATTCTGTTCCATGTAAAACCCCCTCAAAAAACAAGGGGGCACTCCCTCCGTCTGGAGAAAAAAAGGTTCAACCTGCAGAGGTGACAAGCCTTCTTTACCGTGAGAACTGTGAATCTATGGAATAGCCACCGCAGGAGCCGTCACAGCAGGGAGAGTAGACACCGCAGGAGCCGTCACAGCAGGGACAGGAGATGGCTTTAAAAAAGGCTTAGATAATTTCCTAGAACAAAAAAATATTAACTGCTATGTGTAGAAATTTTTTACTTCCCCTTTCCCATCCCACTTCCCCTTTCCCATCCCTTGGTTGAACTTGATGGACATGTGTCTTTTTTCAACCGTACAAACTATGTAACTATGTAACTATCTTCTCTATTTTGTGCCTGCTAAGAAACACACATTAGTAGAGCATTAATAGCAAATATTTCTCTTGCAGCATAAACATCAATTCCGCGTTATATCTGGCGAGAACAGCGCACCCTGTCACCGGAGGAGCCGCCATTGTTGCTGATAGAAAGAAAGGTAAGTTCCTCTAGATGTGTCCTCTCTATATTTGTTAAGCAGCCTGAATAATGAATATTTAATAGGGTTGTGCGCTTCTCCCCCCAGAGCAAGTCAGCAGATATCAACAGAACATCAACATCAATGCCAATAACAACCAAGGGCAGAACCCGCCATCTTACAAGTATCCCAATGGCGAGACTTAAAATTGTCTACATCTGTCACGGAAGAGACATCAGTGTGGTTATCGGGGCATCAATGTCACCCAGAAGACCAGGCCCAGAACAGGAGAACATGTCATCTCTTCCTGTGTCTCTGGAATACAGATTTACCACCCCTTACTGATACTACAGTATATACTGTGACATCTTCCATTGTTTATGCTGGATCTTGTATAACATCATCTTTACCATCTTATATTTTGATCCACAAAAACCTTAAATAAATCTTTAACATCAATCCATAAGTGTGACTGGTATTTATTAGTGTGTTCAGTGCCCGGCTGCAACTTACCACAGTGTATACAATTCACTTATCCGACCCTTCACAGCGCTATTTGTGTGACATCGCGTTTAATCCAGTGGTAGGTGACAGGACATTGTATCATATGTACACAATAGAGAGAGTATGGAACGTGCCGCCATATGTACTGGATTAGATCATATGTTGGAAAAAAAGTGACAGGAGATGTAAAACAGTGATATATTTGATAGTTGTTTAACCCCTTAACGCTCAGCGACGTAATATTCCGTTGCGCTGACCATCCCGTTCGCGCTCAGCGACGGAATATTACATCGCGGGAGTAACGGCCATTTCGGCCGTCTTCACGACACATGCAGGAGCTGTGACAGCTGCTGTCTCGTACAGCAGTTGCCGCAGCTCCTACAGCGGGGACCGATCGCTGTGTCACCGCTGATTAACCCCTTAAAAGCTGCATTCAATACCGAACGCGGCTTTTTAGGGGTTAAGCTACCATCGCCGGCCTGCTACACGATAGCGGCCGGCGATGGTGACTATGGCAACCGGACACCAAACAATGGCGTCCGGCTATGCCATCGACAGAAGCCTAGTGGGTCCTGACGAAGTCAGGACCTACTATGCTTGCTGTCAGTGAGTAGCTGACAGCTCTAATACACTGCACTACGCATTTACTAAATAAAAGTTTTAAAAGTAATAAAAGTAAAAATCCCCCTTTTTCCCTTATCAGTCCTTTATTATTAATACAAATATATAAACAAACAAATAAACTATACATAATTTATATTGCCGCGTCCGTAACGGTCTGAACTACAAATGTATATTTTAATTTATCCTTCGCGGTGAACGCTGTAAAAGAAAATAATAATAAACCGAACCACAATCACAATTGTTTGGTCACTTCACCTCCCAAAAAATGGAATAAAAAGAGATCAAAAAGTCACATGTACCGAAAAATGGTCCTGATCGAAACTAAAGTTCATTACACAAAAAATAAAAAGGAAATGATTTTCTACAAAAAGTATTTTATTTTGCAAACGCCATAAGACATAAAAAAAACTATAAACATCTTGTATCGCCGTAATCGTATCGCCCCGCAGAATAAAGTGAATATGTCATTTATAGCGCACGGTGAACGCTGCAGAAACTATAAACATCTGGTATCGCCGTAATCGTATCGCCCCGCAGAATAAAGTGAATATGTCATTTATAGCGCACGGTGAACGCTGTAAAGAAAATAGAAGAAAAAATCAATAGTAGAATTGCTGCTTTTTAGTCACCACGCCACCTAAAAATAGAATAAAAACTGATCAAAAAGCCGCATGCACCCCAAGAAAACTACAATGGATTCCTCAAGGGGTCTAGTTTCCAAAGTGGGGTCACTTTTGGGGGGTTTCCACTGTTTTGGCACCACAAGACCTCTTCAAACCTGACATGGTGCCTAATAAAAAAGAGGCCTCAAAACCCACTAGGTGCTCTGTTGCTTCGGAGGCCGGTGCTTCAGTCCATTACCGCACTAGGGCCACATGTGGGATATTTCTCAAAACTGCAGAATCTGGGCAATAAGTATTAAGTTGCGTTTCTCTGGTAAAAACTTTTGTGTTATAAAAAAAAATGGTATAAAAATGATTTTCTGACAAAATAAAATAAAAATGCAAATTTCACCTCTACTTTGCTCTAAATTCCTGTGAAACACCTAAAGGGTTCATAAACTTTCTAAATGCTGTTGTGAATACTTTGAGGGGTCTAGTTTCTGAAATGGGGTGTTTGATAGGGGTTTCTAATATATGGGCCCCTCAAAGCAACTTCAGAACTGAACTGGAACCTAAAAAAATAAATAAATGAGGCAATACTTCGCTTCTTACATTATACTGATAATGAGCCGTGCCCACCCTGAGATGACCCCAGTTTTGACTGTTTGTATAAACTGAGACCCCTATTAGACCGTTTCAGTGCCCGGTTTTCCCAAACATACACCCCCGAGAAGTGTATGTCTATTGATGTGTCCTTGGTACATTTTAAAGGGAGGGTTAAATTCCGCCAGTACCTGCTGGGTAAGAGGGCAAGGTATGGCGTGAAGATGTATAAGCTGTGAGAGTGCTTCAGGGTATACCAGGGGTCTCAAACTCGGCCGGTTTTAGTGGGCCGCATATAGAAAAAATGGGAAGTTGACGGGCCGCATTACTTTCAAATTTGATACAATACAAAATTATTGTTAATCAATTAGTTATTTTAACTACTATAACACTATATTACTATAATAATAATACTACATTACTATAATAATAGCGCTAGGTTTAAAATTTGAGATATTTCTCCACCTGCTTATTTCAACAATCCAGCTTTCCAGTTTAAGTGTCGCTAAATGCAGTCCGGCGGCTCAGTTAGCACACATGTCAAGATTGGGCAGCCCCTTTTTAGATAGTGCCGCAGTGCCCTCTGTGGATGCTGCCGCAGTGCCCTCTGTGGATGCTGCCACAGTGCCCTCTGTGGATGCTGCCGCAGTGCCCTCTCTGGATAATGCAACACACCCCTAGATAAGGCCACAGTGCCCTCTGTAGATAAGGCCACAGTGCCCTCTGTAGATAAGGCCACAGTGCCCTCTGTGGATGCTGCCGCAGTGCCCTCTCTGGATAATTCAACACACCCCTAGATAAGGCCACAGTGCCCTCTGTAGATAAGGCCACAGTGCCCTCTGTAGATAAGGCCACAGTGCCCTCTGTAGATAATGCAACACACCCCTAGATAATGCCAGTGTCCTCTTCAGATACTGTCACACACCCACTTGTAGATAACGCCACAGTGCCCTTTGTAGAGGCTGCCACAGTGCCCTCTGTAGAGGCTGCCACAGTGCCCTCTGTAGAGGCTGCCCCAGTGCCCTCTGTAGAGGCTGCCCCAGTGATGTCAGGGGCTTGCCCAGAGCTGAAGTCCCAGGCAGAGCGCTAGTAGGCTCTTCCTGGGACTCCAGCTGTGCTCCTGACATAACTGGGACTCCTGCTCTGGGGAAGCCCCTGACATCATTGTCGATGTATGGACAGCGATGTCAGAGGCTTCCCCAGAGTCCCGGAGCAGAGCCAATAATAGCGCTCTGCCCGGGACTCCGCTCTGGGGAAGACCCTGACACACTGTCCATATATGGGCAGCGATGTCAGGGAATTCCACAGAGTCCCGGAGCAGAGCCGACACCAGCGCTCTGCTCGGGACTCCGGCTTCGGGGAAGCCCCAGATATCGCTGTTCATATGTGGACAGCGATGTCAGGGAATTCCACAGATTCCAGGAGCAGAGCCGACACCAGCGCTCTGCTCCGCTCTGGGCAAGACCCTGACACACTGTCCATATATGGGCAGCGATGTCAGGGAATTCCACAGAGTCCCGGAGCAGAGCCGACACCAGCGCTCTGCTCCGCTCTGGGAAAGACCCTGACACACTGTCCATATATGGGCAGCGATGTCAGGGAATTCCACAGAGTCGCGGAGCAGAGCCGACACCAGCGCTCTGCTCGGGACTCCGGCTCTGGGGAAGCCCCAGACATCGCTGTTCATATGTGGACAGCGATGTCAGGGAATTCCACAGAGTCCAGGAGCAGAGCCGACACCAGTGCTCTGCTCGGGACTCTGGCTCTGGGGAAGCCCCAGACATCGCTGTTCATATGTGGACAGCGATGTCAGGTAATTCCATAGTCTCGAGCCGATGCTAGCAGCTCTGTGTCCCGCGGGCCGCAGATGACAGCCCCAGGGGCAGCATGCGGCCCACGGGCCGCGTGCTTGAGACCCCTGGGGTATACGTACAAATTTAGGATACATGAAGAGAAGGACACCAGTATTCAGCCTCCAGAATGCCTTCCCCCCCCTTACTGGGAGTTAATGCAAAACATTTTGGGATTTGGTGCACCCAGTGCTGGACCAGGGTTACCAACTCTACCTGGATAATTTTTATACCAGCATCCCATTCTTCAAGTGCCTCGCTTCCAGAAGTATTGCGGCATGCGGCACTGCTAGAAGAAATCTGAGAGGCCTCCCTAAGACTCTGCTTGGTAAACACCCAGAAGGGGTGAGAGCAGGGCACAATCCAGCAGCAACATATTGTGTGTCAAGTACAAGAGAAGAGAGATATCCTTGTATTGACAACAATACATGCCCACACCAGTACCCATGTACCTGTACGAGGTACCAGTACAGAGACCCCCAAACCAGACTGCATCCTGGACTACAATAGGTACATGGGAGGGAGGACTTGTCAGATCAAGCCCTGAAGCCCTACAGCGCCATGCGGTGTGGTATAAGAAGCTGGCCGTGCACATCATACAGATGGCATTATACAATGCGTACGTGCTACGTCGATGTATAGGCCAGAAGGGAACTTTCCTGGAATTTCAAGAGGTGGTTATCAAGAAACTAATTTTTAGGGACCAGGAAGGGGAGGGCTCCCAGTACTTCTGCAAGCGAGGCCACACGCATCGTACCAGGGCAACACTTTCCAGGAGAAGTTCCCCAAACTGGCAAGAAGGGAAAAAGTCAAAAGAGGTGCAACGTCTTCTATAAGAGTGGGATAAGGAAGGACACAATATATCAATGTGACATGTTTCCTGAAAAACTAAGGCTCTGTATGAAAGAGTGTTTTAAAATGTATCATACATCCCTTGATTTTTAATCTACCCCAGTTTTACTTACACTCATGCACTCCGCACAGCTTATCCCCCTCATCTTTCCCTTCTGAGCCATGCTGTGTGCCCAGGCAGCAGATAACAGCCACATGTAGGGTATTGCCATACCCGTGAGAACTCACATTACAGTTTATGGGGTGTATGTCTCCAGTCAAAATGTTTACTACACCTCTAGATGAATGCCTTAAGGGGTGTAGTTTTAAAATTGGGTCCCTTCTCTGGGTTTTCAACTGTACTGGTACCTCAGGGGCTTCTGCATACATGACTTCACACCAGAAAATCCCCAGTAGGCCAAATGGTGGTCCTTTCCTTCTGAGCCCTCCCATGGGCCCAAACGGCAGTTTATTACCACAAATGGGATATTGCCACACTCAGGACAAATTGGGCAACAAAATGGACCCTTTTTTTTTTGCTTGTGAAAATAAGAAATTTTGAGCTAAAACTACATATTATTGGGAAAAAAGTAATTTTGTTTTAATTCCCAGCCCAATTCAAATAAGTTCTGTGAAGAAACTATGGGGTCTAAATGGTCACATTACCCATAAATGAATTCCTTGAGGGGTGTAGTTTCCAAAATGGGGTCACTTATGGTGGGTTTCCATTGCTTTGATACCTCTGGGGCTCTGCAAATGCGACATTGCACCCGAAATCCAATCCAGCAAAATCTGCACTCCGAAGAACACACAGCGCTCCTTCCCTTCTGAGGCCTCCCATGGGCCCAAACGGCAGTTTATCGCCACAAATGGGGTATTGCTGCACTCAGTAGAAATTGGGCAACAAAATGGAGTATTTTGTTCCCTGTGAAAATAAGAAATTTTGATTAAAAATTGTATTTTATTGGAAAAAATTTCATTTTTTAAATTTCACAGCCCAATTCAAATACGTGCCGTGTAAAAACTGTGGGGTCAAAATGGTAACAACAACCATAAATTAATTTCTTGATGGGTGTAGTTTTCGAAATGGTGTCACTTTTGGGGGATTCCTACTATTTTGGTACCTCAACACCTCTTCAAACCTGGCATGCTGCCTAAAATAAAAAAAGAGGCCTCAAAATGCACTAGGTCCTTCTTTGCTTCTGGGGCTTGTGTTTTAGTCCACGAGCGCAGTAGAGCCACATGTGGGACATTTCTAAAAACTGCAGAATCTGGACAATACATATTTAGTAGTATTTCTCTGGTAAAACCTTCTGTGTTACAGAATTTTTTTTAATACAATTGAAATTCAGCAAGAAAAATGAAATGTGCAAATTTCACCTCCACTTTGCTTTAATTTCTGTCAAATGCCTAAAGGGTTAAATAAACTTTCTAAATGCTGTTTTGAATACTTTGAGGGGTCTAGTTTTCAAAATGGGGTGTTTTATGGGGGTTTCTAATACATAGGCCCCTCAAAGCCACTTCGAAACCGAACAGGTACCTTAAAAAAAAAAGGCTTTTGAAATGTTCTTAAAAATATGAGAAATTTATGTTCTAAGCCTTGTAACGTCCAAGAAAAATAAAAGAATGTTCAAAAAACGATGCCAATCTAAAGTAGACATATGGGAAATGTGAACTAGTAACAATTTTAAGTGGTATAACCGTCTGTTTTACAAGCAGATGCATTTAAATTCTGAAAAATTATATTTTTTATAAATTTTCTCAAAATGTTGCAATTTTTCACCAATAAACACTGAATATATCGTCCAAATTTCACCACGAACATAAAGCCCAATGTCTCACGAGAAAACAATCTCAGAATCGCTTGGATAGGTTTAAGCATTCCGATGTTATTACCACATAAAGTGAAATATGTCAGATTTGAAAAATGGACTCTGAGCCTTAAGCCCCAAACTAGGCTACGTCCTTAAGGGGTTAAACTTCAGTTCCTTAAAATTTTATTTTGGACTCTCTTTACAAGCGGAGACAAAACACATTAAGCAGGGAAGCCGCTAGGGTGACACAATCCCCACGGATCTCCTATCAGCTCATCAGGAAACAAGTTGAGTCTCCATAGATAAGATGTCATTGTGCTCTTGGACTTGAACGACATTTGGTTGCGTCTTCCGGTGACCATATGAATTTACAATATGAACAGTGAAAGTAATTTTATTGTGTAAAAAGTTGTAAAACATAGAAAAGTTCTATAAATTAGGTATCGCCGGAATCGGACTAACCCGCAGAATAAAGGTAACATGTAATTTATAACGCATGGTGAACGCTGTATAAAAAAACCTAAAAAAACTATGGCAGAATTGCTGTTTTTTGATCACCTTGCCTCCCCAAAAAAAGGATAACAAGTGATCAAAAAGTTGCATGTACACCAAAATGGTACCAATAATAACTACAGCTCGTCCCGCAAAAAACAGCCCTCATACCACTACGTTTATGAAAAAATAAAATTAGTTATCGCTCCAATAAGTCAGGAAAAAAATATATGCAGTTGTGCCGGCCCGAGGGGAACATTTCTTCTGTTTCTAGTGGCGATTTATCAAGGCCCTAAAATTAGGGAACCAGGAAGGGGAGGGCCCAAACATATCTACTGGAAGCGAGGGCGCCCGTATTATACCAGGACAACACTTCCCAGCAAAATTCCCCAAACTGCAAAGGTGCGGAGTGTGGACCAAAAGGGGGATAAGAAAGGACGCCATATATCAGTGCGACACCGGCCTGTGTAGAAAGGATTGCTTCACAGTGTAACAAATATTTATGACTTATTTTATTGTTTACCCCATTATTATACCACCTGACTATGCCCCTAATATACTCTGCCCAGCTCACATATGCCCCACATTATAAACTGAAATACCAGTAAAACTCCAAACAAAACTATTACCAAGCAAAATCCACGTTCCAAAAGCGTTTGAATCCCATCAAACTTCAACCTTCTACCTCGAGCCGTTCAAAAGTTATGAGGGTGTTCTGGAACTTTTGGTGGGCACAGTATAAATAAATATATGTGTGTGTGTATATATATTTCTCTATATATATATATATATATATATATATATATATATATATATATATATACCGTATATATCGGCGTACAAGACGACTTTTTACACCCTTAAAAAAATGTCAAAAGTGTGGGGTCGTCTTATATGCCGGATATTGTCTACATTAGGGATGCACGTTGCAGCCGCACAGCTCAGTATAGTAACACATGAATGTATGGGAGCGCGGCTGCGGCCGCACAGCTCAGTATAGTAACACATGAATGTATGGGAGCGCGGCTGCGGCTGTGTAATTCAGCCACAGCCCCGCTCCTGAGTCATGATAAGTTTGCGGGGTCAGGATGATGCAATGCGGCCAGCGCTGCACTAATGAGCGGCGGCACTGAAAACAGAACATGGCGGGCGCACTGCAAAACACCCCCATGTTCTGTCCTCAGTGCCTGAACCTCCGCTCATTAGTGCAGCGCCGGCCGCATCACCTCATGCTGACCGCGTGCGCACTTCCTGTCAGGAGCGGGGCAATGGCTGTATTACACAGCCGCAGCCCCGCTCTATAACGGCGGAGATCAGAGAAACCGCTCATCTCCGCCGTTATTCCCCTGAATGCTGCGATCACAGCTGACTGCAGCATTCAGGGGAAAGTGAGAAGGGGGGATGCCCCTGGATCGCGTCACAGGGAATTCCTGTGACGCGATCGAGGGCCATACCATATATGGGCAGAGAGCCCAGGGTCTATTGACGGACCCCAGGGCTGTCTTACCATATTTCATGTTGTTAGGACATACCCAAGTATGTCCTAACAACTGCCTGTGTATTATCCGTCCACAGGTTAATGTACTGGCATATATCTGATATATGTCAGTACATTAAAGTTTAAAAATAAAGTAAAAACAAAGTATTGTTAAATTTAAAAAAAAATACACATACGCCTTTTTTACAATAAACATTAAAATAAGTCTCAATACATAAAATACACACATTCAGTAATGGCACGGACAACAATGTTTTTGCATCATTTATGATACGTACGCTGTAAAAAAATGAAACAAACACGGCTTTCATTCACTTATTAATGTGAGGCACGAGGTGCGATGAATTTAACCTGCATGTTCCTCACATTAATAGTAATTAACCCCATCATGTACCTCGCACATTAACCCAATATGACTGAGAAACATGATGGGATTAATTACTATTAATGTGAGGCGCGTTCAAAATTCATCACACGTCGCGCCTCACATCAGAAAACGGAAGAATTTTTTTTTTATTACTGTTGGCAAAAGTATCAAAATTGGTATCAAAATCGCAATACTAAACGAAGTATCGGTTTCGAAGTCCAAATTCTGGTATCGTGACATCCCTAGTCTACATATTGTCTACACACAGGTTGTGTGTTACCTTGTGAGCCTGCAGTCCGGTACATAGGCTCCCGGGATGCACGGAATCCGCCACGGATCTGAGGGAAGCCGGTATTAGCCGCCAGGGAACATCTCTGTAAGATCCTCTGGCCCGCCCTTTCCTCTCATTCCCTGCCTCTCAGATCTCGCGCGATGAAGCAGCCTATCTGCGCATGCGCGAGTTCAAAGAGACAGAGAGTCCTGGGTCCTGGCCATAGTGAAGCGCTCCTGCACGAAATGGTGAGTATATCTTAAATTCTATATTTTAAGGGTAAAAGTTGGGGGTCGTCTTATACGCCCAGTCGTCTTATACGCCGACATATACGGTATATATATATACTATTTACATATCAGTTTCAACCTATATCTTAGCTGGTGTATGTATATGTATCCAACCAGCATCAGGTTCAGCTATTCTAAAGTCTTGTGATGTTAGACTTGACAGCCATGTATATACTGAGTCTATGGTTGTGTAATTTTATTATAAAGTTTATCAAGTGGATCTAGTGTATAAATAAATAAATATTAGGAATGTTAATATTTCTTGTATTCAAACATTAGGGAAGTGATAAAATAAAAAGCAAGATATCATTCCTCAGATTAATTTGCAGTAAAACATCCCTAACCCCCTACAACCGTATCCTCAAGAATAATTAACAATTATTAATAAATAAAATAATAGTAATAAGAATAATTAATGTCAATATTAATAATAGTTATCAATTAATATCAAAATTATATAAAACCCGAAATTGCCATATGGTCAATGCAACAACCAATACATTATTCCAGCTTCCAAACCTCAACCAATGTCATTAACAGGGGGTCCAAGCTCCAAGACCCCAATTAATGTTATTTACTGACCTTTTTGATTGACAAGATCCTGTTGTTGGAATACCTATAACGGTTATCACCGGTTTGTTCGTGGATCCTCGGTGTCGTCTGGGAGATGGTGCTTGGAACCCAGGCAACGCTTGGCACAGCGGGTAGAGGCGGTCGGATGGATAGGCAGAAGTCAGGACAGGCAGCAGACGTCGTAACGGGTATGGAAGCAATAGGGCAGGCGTCGTAACGGGTATGAAAGCAATAGGTCAAGGCAGGCGGCAGGCAAGGATAGTCAAGTTCAGGCAGAGGTCAGCAACGGGAAATCCAGACAAGGCAGAAGAGAAGGAAACAGAGAACAAGGGCACAGGGAAGCTCACGGGGAACTTGGTTGAACTATCAGGGAGGAAAGGAAGGAGGAACCTTAAATAGGAAGTCTTTGGAATTAAGGTGCGCGCTGGCCCTTTAAGACAGAACGAGTCAGCGCGCCCTCTAATGACTGCAGCTGCACATCGAGGATGACGGCCGCGGAGGGAGGTAAGGGATGCACATACCTGACGCCGTCCAGGACCAGCAGGGCGTCCGGATCGGGGAAGTGGAGCTCAGGATGAGCATGTGGTAATGGAGGACACAGGAACCGGAGCAGAGGCCGTGGGGAAGGCGGGGAGCAGCGCGGCAGCCGTTACAATACCCCTTTAATAACTAATTTCTCCAGCTGGTTTCATCACAAGTAACGGTTCCCTTAGAGTTGCCGCTAACTATTCCTTTCTCTGGTCATTCTAGATCTTGCTGTTGGATTGACACTGTGTTACTTACTGTGCTGCTTTTACGGTCAACGATTTGTCCTATTTTCGAAGAACTAGATGCGATAAGTCAAATTTCAACTTGACAGTCTTCCGGTTTTCTACCACGGACATTGGTGCAATCTAGCACCCGGGGCATTGAACAACCATGCCCTTTTGGAAAAAAATGAAGAAATATCATGTCTCCCAGATTCCTGATAAAGGAAATCTGATGGGAGAAATACCGACTATGGAGGAGCCTAACATCTCGCTCCAGAAATTTTCTGTCATCAAAGATATGGCAGCCGAAAAATCAAGCGATCCAAGTCACAGCAAATCTTGTGGCATCAGCTCAAAGAACACCAAGAAGAGCGAATTCAGGAGCTTGGGCAGCAGCGCTGTGATCGGCGCTAAAGAACTAGATTGCTGTTTCCCAGATAGGAGGCTGAGACTGTATGTTGCCATCTGGAATATGGAATGGAAAGAGTTCCCTGAAAGGCTGGAGGATCTGCTATTGCCATCAGATGACGCCAAAGACATCAGGAAGGATGTCCAAACAGGTAAGTCTTCTCAGTCGTCTTACAACAGCCTATATTCTCTCTCGATTCTCTACTTATTGTAGGATCACTCTCTACTTTTCCTATTTAACCTCAGAGGCCATACTATGGATTGTTTAACAGATAAATTGAGGATCTTAATCTGGTGTCATTTATTAATATATAAATAAATGTAATTGTGTTTTCTTGTAGGCAGGAATGGGAGATAAAATTACAGGAGACCCTTGGTTCGCACTACGTGCTATACCACTCATCCGGGCTCGGAGTCCTGTATCTCACCATCTTTATTAGATGGGAACTGATCTGGTTCTGCTCAGGTGTGATTCACTTTCTTACATCTACATTCTGTGTCCTGATTATAGGAATAAACTATTGTGTTTTTACATCTCATTTAGTCATTAGAATTAGACGCCTGACAGCTCCACTCTCAGATTCTTCACTATATGGAGTATTGGAGATCTGAGAGCTGATTCCACAGTTACAAAATGTAATATAATGTTTAGGAGGAAATTATCTCTGTTTCATTGATGCATGTGGTACTATTAACCACTGACCCTTCTCCTTGTGTTTCTTATACAGAGGTAGAGCACACCCATGTAACAACCAGGCTATTCCACCATGTCAAAACCAAAGGAGCTTTGGGTGTTGCCTTCACCGTCTTTGGAACATCTTTCCTGTTTATTAATTCCCATATCAAATGTAAGTATGTCCGATTTTAATATGTGACTATGTACAGTTTTACTGTGTATAAAAGTGCTGCTGTTTAATAATAAACTGAAATATATTATATAATATGAAGAGATCTGTACTATTATTGTTTTGGTGCAAAATGAAAGGTTCTTCGGCCATTTGATCAAACTTTTTCTAATCCATCAAACTTATTCTATGTAATGAGAGGAGAGTAATAGTGGATGGATAAACGGCCTAATGTCCTCTACAGACCGCTATAGAAATTCATTATCCTCTATCAAAAACATTATTGTGTCTTAGATATAGAGTACCAGAAATATCAGTGCGACTGAGAACCAGATCATGGAACTCCACCAGTCTCCTCTTCTGAAATGTCAAAAGATGAATTTAGATGGAATTCCCATTTAACTAAAAACTATTTGCAGACCACACAACCTAAGAAGTAGAAACCTAGATCAGATAAAGAAACCTAGATTATATTGTCAAAGAAAATGAAAATGTGGTGGTTCTCCTAATTCCAGGAGGTCTCATTTACTAATATGCATATGTTTTGTTGGCAGTTGGGGCAGTCAAAAAAGGATCAAGGACTACAAGACCATAACCGAGGGTCTCCGTCTGCGTCAAATTATTCCGGAAAGAATAAACTCCAATGCCTGTGAGTATTACTTATGTGGTTGAAACCATGGATTTATTTATTTCTCTATTTATCTTCATCGAGTCTATTGCAGTCATGTGGTCTAATTGTGTCCTGTGTTTATCTCATTCTACAGTGGACGTCACCAGCCGCTTTGATCGAGTTTTTTGGTTTGGGGATCTCAATTTCCAACTAAAATAGGCCAGAAAAACTGTGGAATCTCTTCTGCAGAACATTAAAGGAAGAGATATGTCCAGTCTCCTCAAACACGACCATCTGAATGACGCCAAGAACAACGGTACAGTTACTAGTAGACAGATCTCTATCACTCCTCAGCCATTACCACATACACCTCAACAGATCAATACAAATCACTGTCATGATGGTGGATATGTTCCCCACATTCCTATATAGTCCTACAATCATCAGTTCCACATGTTTTTAATGCAAATACTTTTTTTTGTCCTTTCAACTCAAGGGTCCATAATTGTAGGTTTTAAGGAGAACACCATTGAATTCCTTCCTACCTATAAGTTTGACATTGGATATATTTTTTATTATTTGGTCTTTAGAACTAAAGAAACAATAGACAATAAATTCCGTGAAGTATCGCCCGGTTGTGTAAGTTTAAGCTGTGTGGATCCAGAGCAAGACAAATCCTCTAAACAAATGTCCACCACAGCAGCTACCCAACATTAACCCATGATATAATTAATCCCCTCCCCCAATATAATGAATTATTATAATTATAGCTGAGAAGTCATTTCTTATGAATATAGCATCCAGTCCATTTACTTTCATGTAGTGAGTTGGTCATCACAATGTCCCAGTGTAATATGTCCTTGTCCAGCATGGCCCAAAGATATTTATTTCATGAAATCTGTGTGACCAAGTAGAACCTAAAATGTAATAAAGTCTTAATATTTGGCAATTTAAATAAAATGGGCCCAAAATGTAACTATATGATGCAATGTAGTAAATAAAAAATGTATAATATGATTTCACTGATATGTTATCTTCATGACCTCTACAGGACAGGGTGTTGTATAAGAGCCAATGTGAGGGAGATGTGCGAGTCCTGAGATACGACTCTTGCCCTCTTTTAAAAACATCAGACCACTGACCCGTGTATGGCATCTTTGAAGTAAACCTCAGGCCTGGTTCAGATAAGTAAGTCACGCTTTCCTCTATGTTGGTATGATCCTCTCAGTAGCCGCCATTACTACATGGGCCTTATAGCAGAGCTCACACTTTGGGGCAGGTGGCTGTACACCTGGGTCACAGTACTGGAGGATTATAGGATGCCAAACTAAACAATTATTGTGTGGTTACCCGCTAACATTATCATATATCCTACATCAATATATTTCTCATTCCAGCATCCCCTTGGCTGGTGGACGATTTGACCGCTAGGTCTATTTAATGGGCATTAGGAGGAAAGGCCAAAAAACTTAGCTGCCTGTGTTCATGTCCTTCCCGCACATAAGGTAAGAGCATTGTAATTGCTAATTATGTTTTTGTGAGAATCTTCATCCACATCTTAGGTCTTCCTCTGTACTTTGTTAGAATTGACCAACTTAAAGGGCTATTTCACATGATAGGCGATAAATGTCTGATCACTGGGGGCCCCAGCACTTGAAAGACCACTGCTAGGACCACCAGATATCACGAGAACAGGGATCCTAAACCCCCTATTCCTCCTCACTGCTCGACCACAGAGAGGAGGACATTGATTGCATAGTAGTCAAACATGCACGCTGCCGCTCCATTAAAGGTCTATAGAAAAAGCAGAGCACAGCGCTTGGCTGTTCCTCTTAGTCCCATAAACATTAAATGTAACGGTGGGTGTTTACTCGACCGCTGCTCCATTCAAACTCCTCCTCACTGTGAGGGGGCGATGCAACAAGGAGGAATGAGGAGTTCGGGATCCCCATTCTCGGGATTAGTGGGGATCCCAGTTGTAAGTATTTATGAAATATAATATAATTATTTTTTTAAGGAAAAGTCACATTGATACAATTGCCTGATATGGTGCATTACCTTCTAAGCTAAATTATGGCTGAGGGGAACATTGTTATTGATGTTAGACATTACTTGGCATCTTGCAGGACTCCTAAGGAACATTTACCATCTCAGGTGGATAAAACAACAATGCCACTTTGTGAACATCAGAAAGTTCCTATAACATCCTGAGCAGCGCAGCTCAAGATCAAACCCACTACTCGGATCAACCATCTATAAGGTTCGTAGTATGACCCCCAGGACCACTTACGGAAAACCCACATTAAAACATCTCTATTTTCTGCCTGCCAAGAAACACACATATTAGTAGAGCATTAATAGCAAATATTTCTCTTGCAGCATAAACATCAATTCCGCGTTATATCTGGCGAGAACAGCGCTCCCTGTCACCGGAGGAGCCGCCATTGTTGCTGATAGAAAGGTAAGTTCCTCTAGATATGTCCTCTCTATATTTGTCATGCAGCTTGAATGATCCATATTTAATAGGGTTGTGCGCTTCTCCCCCAGAACAAGTCAGCAGATATCAACAGAACATCAACATCAATGCCAATAACAACCGAGGGCAGAACCCGCCATCTTACAAGTATCCCAATGGCGAGACTTACAATTGTCTACATCTGTCACAGAAGAGACATCAGTGTGGTTATCGGGGCATCAATGTCACCCAGAAGACCAGGCCCAGAACAGGAGAACATGTCATCTCTTCCTGTGTCTCTGGAATACAGATTTACCACCCCTTACTGATACTACAGTATATACTGTGACATCTTCCATTGTTTATGCTGGATCTTGTATTAACTCCAAAACGCCGAAGGACGGATATATCCGTCCTCAGCAGCTGCTAGTTCGCGCAGGAGGACGGATATATCCGTCCTGTGATGGCGCGGGTACTGTCACTGTACCCATGCGATCAGCGGCAGGAGCACGGCTGTTATACACAGCCTGGCTCCTGCTGCAACTGACGGAATCAAAGCGCGCTCCGATTCTGGCAGTTTAACCCATTAAATGCCGCTGTCAATAGTGACAGCGGCATCTAATGTGTTTGACAGAGGGAGGGAGCTCCCTCTGTCACCCGATCGGCGCCCCCGCAAACAAATCGCCGTCGGGTTTCCATGACAGCCGGGGGTCTATCAAAGACCCCCAGGTCTGTCTTCAGCAACTGCCTGTTAGGCGATGCCGGAGGCATGACCTAACAGGTTGCCTGTCAGTTTTACACTGACAGGCAATAATGCTTTGGTATACCAAGTATACCAAAGCATTATATATGTGATCGGCACATCGCATAGTGAAGTCCCCTGGTGGGACTAAAAAAAAAAATGTCAATCAGTTAAATAAAGTTTGTGGAAAAAAAAATAAAATTACAGTCAAAATCAAATAAAACTACTTTTTTTGCCCAAAAAGTGGTTTTATTCAGTAAAAGTGTCAAAACAAATAACACATACACATATATGGTATCCCCGCGATCGTAACGACTTGAACAATAAAATGAACACATTAATTAAACCGCCGGATGAACGGCGTCCAAAAAAACCGCAAAAAACAATGGCAAAATTCTCTCTTTTCTCCCATTTCCCCCATAAAAAATAAAAGTTAATCGCTAAGTCCTATGTACCCCAAAATAGTACTAATGAAAACTAAACATTGGCCCACAAAAATCAAGCCCACATACGGCCACATCGACGGAAAAATAAAAAAATTACGCCTCTTGGAACGCGGCGATGGAAAAACAATTGATTTTTTTCTAAAAGGCTTTTTATTGTGCAAACGTAGGAAAACATATAAAACCCTTACATATTTGGTATCCCCGTAATCGTGCCGACCCATAGAATAAAGTTAACATGTTATTTACGCTGCATAGTAAACGGCGTAAATTTATAACGTGAAAATTAATGCTGGAATAGCTGCTTATTTTCAATTCTCTCCTAAAATAAAGTTAATAAAAGTTAATCAATATATTATAAGCATCTAAAAATGGTACAATTACAAAACACAACTCGTCCCGCAAAAAACAAGCCCCTATACGGCGATGTCGACGGAATAAAAAAAAAGTTACGACTCTTGGAATGCGACCGTGAAAAAGCAAAAAATAATCCTTGGTCATTAACGTGCAAAATGGCCCGGTCATTAAGGGGTTAACATAATCTTTACCATCTTATATTTTGATCCACAAAAACCTTAAATAAAACGTACATTTTATTCGATGAGTGTGACTGGTATCATTAGTGCGGCAAATTTATCAAAACCGTCTAACCGTATAACTGTCCTTATTGCCCATAGCAACCAATCAGAGCTCAGCTTTCATCCTGGTCTGAATTTAAAAGAAAGCTGCGTTGTGATTGTATTCAATTAACTTAATGGACCCGTCACAACACACCAGGGGAAGTTTATTAACTTTTCTATGTCAGTTTTCTGGTGTAAAAAATGTGCAAATACATGGACAGCCAGAAATGCACTGAATTTAATAATAGGCCTCTGCGACTCTTATTATATTAGGCACATCTTTCTACAACTATCTGTATATTAATGAATACCTATATAGTAACAGACCAAACGATAAACGTCCACACATATCAAAACAAAAGCAAAGAATGAATACCCATGACTGTATGTGTGGACATATCACACATCCCAAAAGGGACAACATCAAACACCAAGTACACAAGTATGACTTGTAATAATGGCAATACTTTATTAAATATACATAAAAACATGTTGGCCATCAGGACCTAAAATAAGACATACAATTAAAATGCATGGATATGGAGAACACAAGAGCTGTAACAAGTAAAGAATACTCAAGAGGCAAAGAAAAGCATAATACACAATTCAAAGAACAACTTGCAAATAAAGAAGTTCAAAAACCACAATGTGGTACATGCAGAGTGCCTGCATAATAGAGAAAGTAATGAGCCAACCAGAGTACATAGCGAGCAGAGCCCACCCACACTGGTATATGTGTGAGTGTAAAGATATAGTGACCAGGGGGTAACCGCAACTCAAATCCGGTCCCAGGACCTATACCAACCGGTATACTGCATAATCAGCCTAAAAGTGGACACCACACCACGAGCCCCAACGCACGTTTCGCGGTAGCTTTCTCAAGGGGTACTGACAGGAGAGGTATCTGGCACTGTATTTGTACTGGATGGGGGGAGGAGTTAATTTAGCCAAAGGCCAATAGTGGCCAACTACTACAGGTGAATAGCATTAAGGATTGAAGTGATGCAGCAGGTGTGTGCGCCACTGAATACCAAGGATAGAATTACTGAGTGGTGTTATTTCAGAGGCAACACGGCCAGAGTCAAACCCTAAATCTGCGCACTCAAGACGGGAGTGCGCATGACATAAAGAAGGGGACGCCGTGACAGGAGAATATAGGAACGCTAATATGGCGCACTATACGACGGTGGCCATTTTGGAAGCTGGAAAGAGTAGAAAAAGTGCCAGCAAAGAGGATGGGGCGATTGTAGAGTACAAGACTAAACAAGCTACGTATAGTGATAACATCTAGAATGTACATATGTAAATAGCAGTGAACGCTAATTTTAAACGCCAATCCATACCCATACATGTGCGTCCAAAAGACGCACATCTAGGTATACACGAGCGTCAACATAAGAATTCCGTAGCAGGGTAGTATGCTTATAAATATATGAAATGCCATAATACATTAACCCTTTTGTAGGCAAGCACAAAATAATGAATAAATAATGCCCACTTATAGAACAGAGAACACAATGAAATGTAGCATTATGTGAATGAGGGTCCATGGTGATGAACACAGAATATGCATCCAATATAACTATGTGCACAAACAAGTAATGCCGTTTATATAATAGTAGAAAGAAAAAGTGCAGCACTCAGATGTCCAAAAAAGCAGATTTATTCACCAAGCATAAAAAGCTGCAACGTTTCAACCCCTATAGGGTCTTTGTCAAGCATAGTGATATTACATTAGTGCACACTTTATATATCACCTGTGATATGACATCACTTCCTGTACAACCACAACAATAATAACGTTTAGTAAACCCTCATAAATACATCGTTACATAGTAAAACAAGCCCCCACATCGTCACACTCAAATATAGTGGAAATACTATTGTAGATCGCCAATGTAATACCTTTGTAACAGTCTCCAAGGACATAGCTGATCTCGTATACGTCTAGGGTTCTCACAGCGCATGACCGGAAGTACCAATTCCTTCAATCTCCGGCATCTGCCGTTACCATAGAAGCGCATCGTGGTCTTACTCAAGACTGCGCATGCGCGTGCGCATAAGGTCGGGTAACACGTAACCCAACCAATAGAGAACTATTAAGCATCAGAACAAACGGACGCTCACATATAGGATAATACTCTGCGTGTCCCATCTTCTTATCATGAATAGTATAATTATAATAATACAGGTCCCTACAGTTGTCGAAAGTAGCGTTATTATCATTTATATTTTTATATAGCAATACAATAACAAGAAAGAAAGGGGAAAAAAAGAAGCCGTCAAATGCCCACAATTTTCTATGATGAGACAGGCAGAGAACCTTGATACGAGCAACATTCCCAGAGACTGATCGGTTTTCTCCAATAGCTTTCCTCACCACAAGTTTTTTCAAACAACGATTTCCACGACAAATTGCCAAAATGTGTAAAAAACCTAAAAAAACAAACGGACAATTAAAACATATCCAATGATAAAATAATCCAGCAAAATCTGCACTCCAAATGGCGCTCCTTCCTTTCTGAGACTTGCCGTGTGCCCAAACAGCAGTTTATGACCACATGTTGGGTATTGTTTTACTCGGGAGAAATTGCTTTACAAATTTTGTGGTGCTTTTTCTCCTTCAGTCCTTGTGGAAATGAGAAAAAATTAGCTTTACCTACATTTTCTTAGAAAAAATGTAGATTTTTATTTTCAGGGCCTACTTCCAATAATTTCTGCAAAAAACCTGGGGGGTCAAAACGCTCAGTATACCCCTAGATAATTTCCTTGAGGTGTGTAGTTTCTCAAATGGGATCACTTTTGGGGGATTTCCCCTGTTTTGGCACCGCAAGAGCCCTTCAAACCTGACATGGTGCCTAAAATATATTCGAATAAAAATAAGGCCCCAAAATCCACTAGGTGCTCCTTTGCTTCAGAGGCCGGTGCTTCAGTCCAGTAGCAGCTACGGCCACATGTGGGATATTTCTAAATACTGCAGAATCTGTGCAATAAATATTGAATTGAATTTCTCTGGTAAAACTTTGTGTTATAAAGAAAATTGGATTAAAAATTAATTTCTGCAAAAAAAAAATGAAATTTGTAAATTTCACCCCTACTTTGCTTTAATTCCTGTGAAAATTTTAAAGGGTTAAGAAATTTTCTAAATGCTGTTTTGAATACTTTGAGGGGCGAAGTTTTCAAAATGGGGTGACTTTTTTGGTGTTTCTAATATATAAGGCCCTCAAAGCCACTTCACAGCTGAACTGGCCCCTGTAAAAATAGCCTTTTGAAATTTTTTTGAAAATGTGAGAAACTGCTGCTAAAGTTCAAAGCCTTGTAACGTCCTAGAAAAATAAAAGGATGTTCAAAAAACGATGCCAATCTAAAGTAGACATATGGGGGATGTTAGTTAGCAACCATTTTGTGTGTTATAACTGCCTGCCTTACAAGAAGATACATTTAAGTTGAGAAAAATGCAAATGTTTGCAATTTTTCGCTAAATTTTGGTGTTTTTCACAATTAAATACTGAACATATCGAGCAAATTTTGCCAGTAACATCAAGTCCAATGTGTCACGAGAAAACAATCTCAGAATCGCTTGGATAGCTAAAAGCATTCCGACGTTATTACCACATAAAGTGACACATGTCAGATTTGAAAAATGAGGCTCTGTCAGGAAGGTCAAAAGTGGCTAAAGAGGGAAGGGGTTAAGATATTGTATTACGGTCTGTAGCCTTTGGGGGGAATATATTAACCTTTCTACAACAGTTTACTTGCATAGAAAATGCACAAAATGCACAAATGTTGAAATTTTTGGGGGCAAAAAATGGGCGGGGCTTAGCAGAAATGGCCAACAATTTTACTATAATTTATGCCAGTAACTGATGTAAATTATAGCAGAAATCTATATGTATAATGCGGCCCAGATTTATCTCTGGGGAGCGTAACAAGGCAAAGGTCCGTGCCAGACCCATACCTCCCCCAATCATACTGTTTGCCCCCCAGTCAGACAATAAAATACATTTTAAAAATGTACTTACCTCACCACTCCGATTCTCCCTCCCGGATTCCCTCAGGCTCTTACAGCAGGCCGCAGCACGTAGAAAGTACTGATGACAGGCCGCGTTGCAGCTAAAAGATGCGATACATTTATTAAGAGTCGTTCGCCTGTTAATAAATGTGTTGCATCTTACTCCAGCAAACTGTTTAATAGGACTGGTGTATGAAACGCCAGTATTAAAGGGAATGTGGCGCTAGACATTTTATTTTATTTTTTTCAGTTAAACAGTTAGTATATAAGCGATTTCACATAGTTTTAATTTTTTTAATTTTTTCACAAGTCAGGAAATATTATAAATTAGATTCTAATTTATAACATTTCCATGTGCTGGTCACTAGAGGGAGCAATTTCCAAAATGGCAGCATTGGCATGTGGTAAAGCAACCTCATATCCTTGTGCTGCAAATTTGTAGTAGACACACTCGCTCTAGTGTCCTCACAGAATCCCCCCTCCCTTGTCCTGGCTAGTGCCAGGAGAAAGGAGGGGGTTGAATGTTCAAACCTCCTACACTGTGGGCCGCCATTTTCTGAGTGAATGCACAGTGTAGGAGGATTAGATACAGTGCTCAGCAGACAGTATAACACTAACATACACACACATCACATACACAAACATAACTTACCTGCTCCTGCCGCCGCTGCCGCCCCCGCCCTGCCGCTCCTAGTACTTGCGTCTGCGCTGCCTTCAACATATGGCCGGAAGCCACGACCGGGAGTCGTCATCTTACTGTCCGGCCGTGGTTTCCGGTCCACATGAAAATGGCGCCGGATGTCACTCTACTAAAGACCTTCCTTTTGGTTTGTGTGGGAGTGGCGCATGCGCCGTTCCCACACAGACGGCGTACGCTATAGTGAATGGAACGGCTCCCGTTCGCATTCTCAATGGGAATGTATGTGCCGTATTCCATCTCTGTATGTGTCGTTAATGGACAGATACAGAGATGAAAAAAAAATGGCAGCCCCCAAGGAGAAGTAAAAGAAAGAAAAAAGTAAAAAGTACAACAAAAAAACACAAATAAATACAATTTATTTTAATGACATACTAAAAGCAATATTATATAAAAAAAATGAAAAATTCTGTGACACCTTCCCTTTAAAGGGGTTTTCCACGATCTGACAACTGTTGACCTATCCACTGGATAGGTCATCAGTATATGATCGGTGCGTGTCCGACACCTGGACCACGCACCAATCCGCCACTCCAGCTGCCTCTGGGCACCGGACAACACTGCCGGAAGTAGATGGCTCCAGTCAAAGAATAGAGGCCGAGCTGCAGTTCTGCCAAACGGCCGCTATGCAGTGATCTGAGCAATCTGCTTCCAGCAGTGTTGTCCGGAGCCCGGAGGCAGCTGGACTGGCAGATCGGTGCGGGGTCTGGTGTAGTAACGATTGTTTGCCCCCGTACATTACCGATGATTGATCCTTGTGACACGCTGTATTGTCGATTGGTGCTGGTTTTCATGGTCAGTATCGGGACGTCTAAAAGGACCTTTATTTCCTCAGACACCACCATAACTAGGCATTGGAACCAACCCTTCCACCTTAGCGGGTAAAGATTAACCTTCTAAAAGGTTCACTATGTACACATAAGGGCTAAAGGTGAAAACACAGAGGTGCTCACCATATATCCAGCGTATAACTGTGTCCTCCAAATCTTATGGAGCAGGAGTTGTTCTAGATTTCTGTTTATATCCCAGACACGTTCATACCATTTTAGACAATGAATCGACATATCGCAAACTTGTGGCGAAACCAAGCACCGCATGTAAGGAATCTTTAAAAAATCTGCTAGAAGAAGGAATTGGATTAGGAGTATTAGCCAAGAAACAGGCAGAATACTTACTGATAGAATTCCCTATTGTTCCCATATTCCATGGGATGCCAAAAATCCATAACTTTGCATGGTCTTGAAACTTGGGTTATCTGTGAAGTAGTTGGCTAGTACCCCTGCAAACAGGCCTGCCATCAGGGTAGTACCGCTGGTACTACTGTCAGGGGCCTGGCCACAAAAGTAAAATAAAGTGGGCAGCCGCTACTCATCAAGGTTATGAGTAGTGGTAATTGGTTTGTAGAAAGGAATGGGACCCATGCAGGGGCCAGCTCCGCAACTTGGTGAGTGACTGTTTTAAAGCAGTAGATTCAGTTTAATTATTTTTTTTATGTTGCCCCTCTGCTCCCACCTTCCCACATGTCTCTCTCCCCTTCCCTTCCCCAGACCCCAGTCAAGCGTCATATTCACTCTGGCCCAACTTCCGCCTCAGCCACTTTCCATTCTCTTAGCCTACTCCTCCGCCTACATGCTGGTACAATAGCTAAAGAAAATTACCTTATGAGGTTTAGAGTCAGTTAGTTATATGTCAAAATTTTGATCTAATGTTTGCACACCATGACAGTCGGTAGTCATGTAGACCGGACACTTCCATGATTTGAATACGCTGTGACGTGGCACATTGGGTCACGGGAACGTGGTGTAAAGGATCTGCCAGACACAGTTTCTGTGTCGACACCCGTGGTTAATTAGTCTGCACCTGCTCCTAGGTCTGCTAGAGTGACTCGATCTGCTCCCACTCAGGCTGGTAGGCTCAGTAGTGGGAGAACCTATCACAGCCTGGCCAGACGGTTCTAGCTCCTGGCCTCGGTCTATTTATACCTTCATTTCCTGCTTGTCTTTGCCTGTAATTCTTTCCTGTTTCCTGGCTCTGCTGCTCCTGCTATTATTATTGACCTTGCTTCATTTTGACCCTGGCTTTACTGACTACGCTCCTGCTCTGCGTTTGGTACCTCGTAAACTCCTGGTTTGACTCGGCTCGTTCACTACGCCTGTCGCTCACGGTTTTGCCGTGGGCAACTGCCCAATTTCCCTTAGCTTCTGTGTACCCTTGTCTGTTTGTCTGTCGTGCACATATTGAGCGTAGGAACCGTAGTCCAGTTGTACGCCGTCGAATAGGATGGGCCGTGCAAGTAGGCACGGACTGAGTGGCGGGTAAATTAGGGCTCACCTGTCTGTCTCCCTACCCCGTCATTACATAATCACAGGCCCATATACCTTTTATACCCTGGTCCCTGACACAACTATGGACCCCCTTGAGAACCTGGCTCAGCAAATGCAGGGCCTCTCCCTACAGGTCCAAGCCCTGGCTCAGAGGGGCAACCAGCGTGATGCTACCCTGGTATTGCCCCCCACCTCAAGTTGCCTGACCGGTTCTCAGGGGACCGGAAGACTTTTTTCTCCTTTTGGGAGAGTTGTAGGCTCTATTTCCGTCTAAGGCCCCACTCCTCAGGTTCAGAGAGCCAGCGAGTGGGTATAATTATGTCCCGGCTCCAGGACGGGCCCCAAGAATGGGCCTTCTCCTTGGCTCCTGACGACCCTGAACTTTCCTCTGTTGATCTTTTTTTTCTGCTCTCGGGCTCATATATGACGAGACTGACAAGACTGCCTTTGCTGAAAGTCAGCTGGTGACCTTACGTCAGGGTAAGAGACCCGTTGAGCAGTACTGTTCTGACTTTAGGAAGTGGTGTGTAGCTTCTCCGTGGAATGACCCTGCCTTGAGGTGCCAGTTTAGATTGGGTCTGTCGAACGCCCTGAAAGACCTGTTAGTTAGCTATCCCCCTTCAGACTCTCTAGATCAGGTTATGGCTTTAGCGGTATGTCTTGACCGACGTCTCAGGGAACGACGACTTGAATGCTTTTGTGCTTTCTCCTCTGGCTCCATCATGATGGCTCCCGAGTTTCCGTTGCTTCGTTCTTCCACGGAGAACTCGGATGAACAGATGCAACTCGGGGCCTCTGTGTCTCCCCAACAACGTAGAGAGCTCCGCAGGAAGAATGGTGTCTGCTTCTACTGTGGGGATGACAAGCATCAAGTAAACAACTGTCCTAGGCGTAAGAATAAGCAGCCGGAAGAACTTCTGCGCCTAGGTGACCATAGGGGAGGACGCTTGGGCGCACTGGTATTTCCTGTAAATATGAATCCTAATAAGATCTTGCTTCCCTTTCAGGTCTCTTTTGAGGGTAGGTCTGCTACCGGCAGTGCCTTCGTGGATTCAGGGTCTTCTGCTAATATTATGTCTGTGGAATTTGCTATGTCTATAGCTATGCCATTGATTGATTTGCCTAAACCTGTCCCGGTAGTGGGTATCGACTCCACTCCACTTGCTAATGGTTATTTTACGCAGCATACCCCTGTTTTTGAACTCATTGTTGGCTCCATGCATTTGGAGTAGTGCTCTGTACTGGTGATGCAGGGATTATCGTCCGATTTGCTTTTAGGCCTTCCCTGGTTGCAGATGCATAATCCCACGTTTAACTGGAATACTGGGGATCTTACAAAATGGGGTAATGAATGCATGACATCATGTTTTTCTGTTAATTTTATTTATCTCCCTGGGGAGGTGAACACTCTACCTGAGTTTATTCAGGACTTCGCTGATGTTTTTTCTAAAAAGGCCTCCGAAGTGTTACCTCCTCATAGAGAATATGATTGCGCAATCAATTTGGTACCAGGAGCTAAGCTCCCTAAGGGTAGGATATTTATTCTCTCTTGTCCCGAACGTGAAGCCATGAGAGAGTATATCCAGGAATGCCTGGCCAAGGGTTACATTCGCCCCTCTACTTCTCCGGTAGGTGCTGGCTTCTTCTTCGTAGGGAAAAAGGATGGTGGTCTTAGGGCGTGCATCGATTACCGAAACTTGAATAAGGTCACTGTAAGGAACCAGTATCCCCTTCCTTTGATTCCTGATCTCTTAAAATCAGGTTCAGGGGGCCCAATGGTTCTCCAAGTTTGATCTTCGGGGGGCTTATAACCTTATCCGCATCAGAGAGGGGGATGAGTGGAAGACTGCGTTTAATCACGCCCAAAGGTCATTTCGAATATCTCGTCATGCCCTTTGGGTTGTGTAATGCTCCCGCGGTTTTCCAGAATTTCATAACTGAGATTTTAAGAGACTACCTGGGGGTATTTCTTGTAGTGTACCTTGATGATATACTTGTCTTTTCCAAGGACTGGTCCTCCCACATTGAGCATGACAGGAAGGTGCTCCAGGCCCTTCGGGAAAACAAACTCTTTGCTAAAACCGAAAAATGTGTGTTTGGGGTGCAGGAGATACAATTTTGGGGTAAAATCCTCACTCCTCATGAATTCCTTATGGACCCTGCCAAGGTTCAGGCTGTGGCTGAATGGGTCCAACCTGCCTCCCTGAAGGCGTTACAGTGCTTATTGGGGTTTGCTAATTATTACAGGAAATTTATTGCTAACTTCTCGGTCATCGCTAAGCCTCTTACGGATATTACTCGCAAAGGTGCTGATCTCCTCCACTGGCCTCCGGAGGCGGTCCAGACTTTTGAGGTCCTTAAGAAGTGATTTATCTCGGCCCCAGTGCTGATTCAGCCTAACCAAATGGAGCCATTCATCGTGGAGGTTGACGCCTCCGAGGTGGGAGTGTGTGCTGTCTTGTCCCAGGGTACCAGGTCCCTCACCCATCTCCGTCCCTGTGCCTACTTCTCCAGGAATTTCTCGCCCACTGAGAGTAACTATGGCATTGGCAACCGCAAACTCTTAGCCATTAAATGGGCATTTGAAGAGTGGCGCCACTTCCTGGAGGGGGCTAGGCACCAAGTAACAGTCCTTACCGACCACAAGAATCTGGTATCCTAGAATCTGGCCGGAGTCTAAACCCGAGACAAACTCGATGGGCGTTGCTTTTTACTAGATTCAACTCTTTGGTCACCTATAGGGCTGGGTCAAAAAATATTAAAGCTGATGCTCTGTCGCGTAGCTCCATGGCCAGCCCTCCTCCTGAGGAGGATCCCTCTTGTAATTTTCCCCAGGTATAATCATATCCTCTGTGGATTCCGACTTAGTCTCCGAAATTGCGGCTGATCGAGCTTCTGCTCCCGAGAACCTTCCTGAGAACAAGCTATTTGTTCCCCTGCAATTCCGGCTAAGGTTGCTCAGGGAGAATCATGACTCCGCACTATCTGGCCATCCAGGCTTCCTGGGTACCAAGCACCTCATTTCTAGAACCTATTGGTGGCCTGGGTTGCTTAAAGACGTTAAGGCCTACATCGCCGCTTGTGAAATTTGTGCTAGGTCCAAGACTCCCAGGTCCCGACCAGCGGGCTTACTATGTTCTTTGCCCATTCCCCAGAGACCTTGGACCCATATCTCCATGGATTTTAGCACCGATCTGCCTCCATCTCAAGGCAAGTCGGTGGTGTGGGTTGTAGTAGACCGCTTCAGTAAGATGTGCCACTTTGTGCCCCTCAAGAAACTACCTAATGCTAAGACGTTAGCTACCTTGTTTGTCAAACACATCCTGCGTCTCCATGGGGATTCTGTCAATATTGTTTCTGACAGAGGGGTACAATTTATTTCATTGTTTTGGAGAGCTTTCTGTAAAAAGTTGGATATTGATCTGTCCTTCTCCTTGGCCTTCCACCTTGAAACTAATGGCCAAACCGAGAGGACTAATCAGTCTCTAGAACAATATGTAAGGTATTTTATCTCTGACTGTCAATATGATTGGGTCTCCTTCATTTCCATCGCCAAATTTTACCTTAATAACCGGGTCAGTAACTCGTCAGGGGTCTCCCCCTTTTTCTGTAATTTTGGGTTTAATCCACGGTTCTCCTCTGTTTCACCTGGTAGTTCCAGCAATCCCGAGGTAGATGTCATTCATCTTGAACTGTGCACAGTCTGAGCCCAGGTTCAGAAGAACCTAGAGGCGTCCCAGAGCATACAAAAGACTCAGCCAGATAGAAGACGTTCTGCTAACCCCTTGTTTGTGGTTGGGGATCTGGTGTGGCTGTCTTCAAAAAATTTGTGCCTTAATGTTCTGTCCAAAAAATGTGCTCCCCGGTATATAGGGCCGTACAAGGTCATTGAGGTCCTTAAATCCTGTCTCCTTCCGACTGGAGTTACTTGCATCTTTTCGAATACACAACGTGTTTCATGCCTCCCTCCTGAAATGCTGCTCCCCGTCCTTGGCCACCTCGAGGAAACCTCCGGTCCCTGTTCTCACCCCTGAAGGGGTAGAATTCGAGGTGGCCAAGATTGTGGACAGCAGGATGGTCCAAGGCTCCCTCCAGTATCTGGTCCATTGGAGAGGATACGGGCCTGAGGAGACGACTTGGGTACCCGCCCGGGATGTTCACGCTGGGGTATTGCTCAGGCGGTTCCATCTTCAGTTCCCCAATAAGCCAGGTCCACCTAGAAAGGGTCCAGTGGCCCCTCATAAAAGGTGGGGTACTGTAAAGGTTCTGCCAGACACAGCTTCTGTGTCGATGCCCGTGGTTAATCAGTCTGCACCTGCTCCTAGGTCTGATTGAGTGACTCGATCTGCTACCACTCAGGCTGGTAAGCTTGAGAAAGCTGACGGCGAAACGCGCGTTGGGGGCGGTCTGTGTGGAGATCTTTAGTTTTTTGGTCCATCATGCAATCCACGGGTTTATGCAGCTCTCTTAGCCCATTTTGTGCTTTTTGGCCAGGTGTATATTACATCTAGAACCTTCTCTGTTCTTGAGTTTAATTATTTGGCTTATGATATATCCTTTTGGATAGAGATTTCTGTACTACACCACATCACATGATGTTTATACTATGGTAGCATATAACTGGGACTATTTTCGCTGTTTCTCCACACTCTACTTTTAAATTGTGTGTATTATTGTTTTTATTTTTGTGATGGCCAATATGCTGTTATGTGCAATATAATAAAGTTTATTTTTTATTGTCATGGTACGTAATCAGTGCTATGTGTCGCTTATTTTCTGGATATACTAGCTGTCTTCACAGTCTTTTATAGGTATTGAGTCATGAGTGGAAGAACCTATCACAGCCTGGCCAGACGGTTCTAGCTAATGCCCTCGGTCTATTTATACCTTCATTTCCTGCTTGTCTTTGCCTGTGATTCTTTCCTGTTTCCTGGCTTTGCTGCTCCTGCTATTATTATTGACCTTGCTTCATTTTGACCCTGGCTTTACTGACTACGCTCCTGCTCTGCGTTTGGTACCTCGTACACTCCTGGTTTGACTCGGCTCCTTCACTACGCCTGTCGCTCACGGTGTTGCCGTGGGCAACTGCCCCATTTCCCTTAGCTTCTGTGTTCCCTTGTCTGTTTGTCTGTCGTGCACATATTGAGCGTAGGAACCGTAGTCCAGTTGTACGCCGTCGAATAGGACGGGCCGTGCAAGTAGACAGGGACTGAGTGACAGGTAGATTAGGGCTCACCTGTCTGTCTCCCTACCCCGTCATTACACGTGGTATCTAGTTTACATCAACATTTTCATGACGTATCTTGTGGTTCGCGCTTGGGCATTGGAGATGAAGAAGACTGGAAGAAGTCATCATGGCGTTCTGGGCCGGATGAAGAAGAAAAGAGAACATGAACGACTCCAATCTGAGAAGATGTCATCTGTGAGTCACTGAATTTCACTGCACTGTATACACTTATATGGTCTACAGAATGCCTGTGTAGGACTGATATCTGTCACAATATGGTGGGAATATTGGTCTTTGTTTTACAACACATGTTTTTAGTACAGAATTAAGATTGTTCAAATTATTTCTATATAGTTGAAGAGTGGACCCCCAAGAATTATTTCCTTTGGTGGGCCCAAGGTACCTCAGTCAAACACTGAGTGTACAGATCCTTGCATTAAGATATTGCATTACTGTCTGTAGTCTCAGAGGAGAATTTATTAAACTTGCTAAGCCTCTTATATGGCATAGAAAAGTCCCAAAAGTGCGGGAAAGTTTTTGGGCAGTTTATGCTGCGCTTGGCATTTTTTGAAAAGTGTGTGGCGCTTTGCGGAAAGGGTAGACAATTTTACTATCATTTACACCAGTAACGAGCGTAATGTAAAGCAGAAATCAACGCCAGCTCCGAGCTAGTGTACAATTTTACATTGAGAGTGTAACAAAAGGCCTAAGCCAGACCCCGTATCTACCCCACTAATTAGACTGTCTTGTGCCACAAGACATGTGTTTTGCCCACCCCCCTAAAAAAAAAAAAAAGATATATATATATCTGAGACAGCGTATCTATAAGGGTATATTCACACGCTGTGTTTTCAGGCGTATTTCGGAGCGTAAACGCCTTCAAATACGACTGAAATATCGGTAGCCCAATGCCTACAAACATCTGCTTATTGTATTTTAAAACGGCACGTAAAAAGAAGGAGCATGTCACTTCTTGAGCTGTTTTTGGAGATGTTTTTCATTGTGTCAATGGAAAAACAGCTCCAAAAACATCTAGAACTAAACACCTCAAAAAACGTTTCCAGCTTCAAAAACGGCTGTAAATCTAAGACTGTGTTCTCTGAAAACAGCTCTGTAATTTTCAGCCATTTTTTACTTTGCGTGTGAACCCTAAGACTATGGCACCTGATAGCTCTGCTACTTGATAGGAGACAGCGGCTCAGCAGACAGTATCACATATAATATGCTTAGATACAACGGCTTAGCAGACAGTATCACACATGCTAGGCCCAATTAGAAGGTTAATTGTGAAAACATTTCTTATGGTGTTTTTCGATAAAGGTCACTTGAACTGGTATCATTTAAACAGTTAACCGATGAATGGCGCTGTTTATGTGGAATTTACCCTGCGGTCTAATGTACCATATAATGTTTTTAAAAAATGTTTAAAAAAACTACATTTTGTAGGGTGAATTGAAAAAAAACCTGTAATTCCGCCATTTCTGTTTTGATTTTACAGTGTTGATCGGGCGGCATGAATTGCATGATAACTTGATTCTGCGGGTCGTTACGATTATGGCGATACCAAATTTATATCGTTTTATTTTTTACAAAATAATTTGTTTTTGTGACGCTGCATTCGAAGATGAACGGCATAGTTTTTCAATGCAACAGCACTTCATAGGGCGGGAAGGGGTTAAAACCCACTCTCTGAAGCCCCCCTTCAAGATACATTTCAACTAATCTGGTCCCCATGGCAGAAATCTGTCTTTCCATCTGGCACCTCCAGCAGACTCCTTTCAGTCTAGTTTGATTTCTTTTACCTCAGAGTTCCTCTTTGTTAGGGATCTGCCAGGTACTTCATCTAGCTATACTCCTGGGATTAATCAATCCACACCTGAGGCCAGACCTGTTCGACTGACACCATCTCCCACCAACCAGGGTGGCAGGCTCAGGAGTGGGAGAGCCTATCGCGGCCTGGTCTGTCGGAGTTAGCTCCGCCCCCTGCCCTTTATTACCTGCCCTGTGCTCTCCCTCAGTGCTTGTAATTCTTTTGGATTCCTGGCCCCACTGCTGCTTGCTCCAGCCTGCTTCTGCCGTGCTTCTGCCTTGCTGCAGTTCTGCTTGACCTGCTTTGCTTTGCCCCTGGCTTGCTTCTGTCTCCGTGCCCGCTCGGGTGTACTCACTTCGTCCTGGTCCTGACTGTTCGTTCGCCGCCCCGTTCCCTCGTGGCGTTCCGTGGCTACTGCCCCTTCCCTTGCGTGTTCCCTGTTTGTCTTCCTGTGCACTTAGCCAGCGTAGGGACCGCCGCCCAGTTGTACCTCGTCGCCTAGGGCGGGTCGTTGCAAGTAGGCAGGGACAGGGCGGTGGGTAGATTAGGGCTCACTTTCCCTTCACCTCCTTCCTGCCATTACATAATTACAAGCCCTTACCTAGTCTACCATTTCTCCTACGCTGACGCTGTCATGGACCCCCTTGAGACCCTGACCCAGCAGATGCAGGGCCTCTCCCTACAGGTCAAGGCCCTGGCCCAAAGGGTCAATCAGGGTGACGCTGCTTTAGTAGTACCCCTCACCTCACCTCTAGAACCCGACCTCAAGTTACCTGACCGGTTTTCAGGGGACCGTAAGACGTTTCTCTCCTTCCGGGAGAGTTGCAGACTGTATTTCCGCCTAAAGCCCCACTCCTCAGGTTCCGAGAACCAGCGGGTGGGTATCATCATATCCCGACTCCAGGAAGGGCCCCAAGAGTGGGCCTTCTCCTTGGCTCCTGACGCCCCTGAACTTTCCTCTGTTGATCGTTTTTTCTCTGCCCTCGGACTCATTTACGACGAGACTGACAGGACTGCTTTAGCCGAGAGTCAGCTGGTGACCTTACGTCAGGGTAGGAGACCGGTTGAGGAATACTGTTCTGATTTTAGGAAGTGGTGCGTAGCTTCTCAGTGGAACGATCCGGCCCTAAGGTGCCAGTTTAGGTTAGGATTATCTGACGCCCTGAAGGATCTGCTGGTTAGCTACCCCTCGCCTGACTCCCTTGACCAGGTTATGGCCCTAGCAGTACGACTTGACCGACGTCTCAGGGAACGTCAGCTAGAACGCTTCAGTGTGCTCCCCTCTGACTTTTCTGCGATCCCCCCCGAGGTCCCGTCTCCTCGCCCCTCCACGGAGGACTCGGAGGTACCTATGCAACTCGGGGCCTCCATGTCCCCTCGACAACATAGGGAGTTTCGCAGAATGAATGGTCTCTGCTTCTACTGTGGGGACGACAAGCATCTACTGAACACCTGTCCCAGGCGCAAGAATAAGAAGCCGGAAAACTTCCGCGCCTAAGTGATCATCGGGGAGGTCACTTGGGCGCACAGGTATTTCCCGTTAATGTGAAACGCAATAAAATTTTGCTTCCCTTTCAGGTCTCGTTTGCTGGCCGGTCTGCCACGGGCAGTGCTTTCGTGGATTCTGGCTCATCTGCTAATATCATGTCTGTGGAATTTGCTATGTCTCTAAAGATGCCTTGTATTGATTTACCTTATCCTATCCCTGTAGTAGGAATCGACTCCACTCCCCTTGCTAATGGTTATTTTACTCAGCATACTCCTGTTTTTGAACTCCTGGTTGGCTCCATGCATTTGGAGCAGTGCTCTGTACTGGTGATGCAGGGATTATCGTCTGATCTGGTTTTAGGCCTTCCCTGGTTGCAGTTGCATAATCCCACATTTGATTGGAATACTGGGGATCTCACCAAATGGGGTAATGAATGTCTTATGTCATGTTTTTCCGTTAACTCTATTTCTCCCCGGGAGGAGGTAAACACGCTTCCTGAGTTTGTTCAGGACTTCGCCGATGTGTTTTCTAAGGAGGCCTCCGAGGTGTTGCCCCCCCATAGAGATTACGATTGTGCTATCAATTTGGTGCCTGGTGCCAAGCTTCCTAAGGGTAGGATATTTAATCTTTCATGTCCTGAACGTGAAGCGATGAGGGTGTATATACAAGAATGCCTGGCCAAGGGTTTCATTCGCCCCTCGACTTCTCCTGTAGGTGCTGGCTTCTTCTTCGTGGGGAAGAAGGATGGTGGTCTTAGGCCGTGCATTGATTATCGTAACCTGAATAAGGTCACCGTAAGGAACCAGTACCCACTTCCTTTGATTCCGGATCTTTTTAATCAGGTTCACGGAGCCCAATGGTTTTCTAAGTTCGATCTACGGGGGGCATATAACCTTATCCGCATCAAAGAGGGGGATGAGTGGAAAACTGCGTTCAACACACCCGAGGGTCATTTCGAATACCTGGTCATGCCCTTTGGGTTGTGTAATGCCCCTGCTGTCTTCCAGAATTTTATTAATGCAGATTAGGAAGAAAAAGCTGCTCCTCTGAACGGGCGCTCAGGTGTGGATTGTACTGATATCTTCACAAAATCGTCAGGGTGTATTTTCAACGATTTTATTATTAAAAAAGAACAATATAAAATTTGATTGCTGCAACGCGTTTCAACCACGCACTGTGGTCTTCATCAGGCATATAAATTTGGTTACAATACATCATCTTATATACTTGTATCATATGCTTCACTTCCAGGTTAAACTGGCAAGGTGAAGGTTCATCATGGGTGTTTCAGCACAGGTGTGTGTATGTTTTTTCCTCAGACTGATTTTCTCTTAATTGCTATTTCTCCTCTTTTCTACCTTTTAACCAACTATTTTCTGCCAAATGGTAGATATTCTTAGCTTTAGTGTAAAAGAGGATTGATTTTTTGTATACATATATATATATATATATACACACACATATATATATATATATATATATACACATGTCCACATGCAGGTGACCGTATATTTCAAAGAAATCATCATCGTCCGCGTATTCTCGCCGCTGACAGACAGTGTGAGTACTCTTAGTTTCTTTGATAATTGTGTTTATTCTTTTTGATAGTTTTGATGCTATCCTTTATTCTAACTAAGATAATTGTATTACTGGTAAAAAATGCTTCTAGTTTCATTGCTGTTCGTTTGAATCTAATTGTCGGGAGCCAGGCGCTCCTGTTTTTTATGTATATATATATATATTTAATTTTAAGAAGAGAAATATTCCCATTATTATTTATTCTTTGTAGGTGTATCACACTCAATCTTATCCTATCATTTTTAATACAGATGTCATTGTATTTTAATAGATCGTTCAAACTACACTTGATCAATTTTTTCATTGAGTCCGTTTGGGCTCAAGGTCCCAAATTTAAATATCCAGAAGGACTCCCTTTTATTCAGGGTAGAGATTCTGTTGTGTGTTTTAACATTTACTTGTTCGATTGGGGAAATTTTTATTTTAGAAAAATCAGATGAATGGTTATATAGTAAATGCCTTGATAAGCTATGTTTGAGAAAACCGTTTTTTGCATTAAAGCGGTGACCATTTAATCTCTTTCTTAGTGTCTGGGTTGTTCTTCCAATATATTGCAATCCGCACTCACATTCAATCATATAAATTACATAATCAGTTTCACAGTTCATATAAGTATTAATTTCAAATATTTCTTGTGTTACATTTGATGTAACTTGAGTTTGTGGACATGTGTATATATATATATATATATATATATATATATATAGCAGCTTTTTCTTCCTAATCTGCATTACTTCAAAACCGCAAGGAGAGGAGTTCCTGACACGAATTCACCCCATGCGGTTATGGCTCCAGAGGCAAGCACAGTGTGATCAAGCGTGTACAATCTACAAAGTTAAGTTGTGCTGGCGACATTGCACAACTCACCAAGGTGAGCTCCATTCATTAAGTTACTCAATATCTTACAAATACCAGAACGATATCACCTTAGAGGAGCGCCGTTTTTTTTTCTCTTTTTTATCCCCCCTTTTTATCTTAAGAATCTTCAATACGGTTGTCAACCAGGATATACCGGATTCAATAGGTGGACGATTCCATTCCAGGAAAAAATACGTCCTCAAGAGTACGGCAAGCATACTAGAGGTGGTTAAAAGTTCAGCCCAACCACTCTTCATTCAACAAAATGGAATATTATCAACATCGTTTAGACAATCGTAACAAATTGATCTTATTACTTACTAATACCATTCCAACTGAGAAAAGAAGCCCTACAAGGAGGATCGCAACAAAAATATATACTACTGAAGAAACGAAATACATGACTGACTTATTTTTAGAATTTGAAGATTTTAGTAAAGCGGAACTGATGCATAATCTAGATGCCACTTTTTTAAAAATGTATATCACAGAGAATCTCACCCCTAGAGGTTTAAGATTACCCTTTTTATCAGCATTCCCTGATGATACACTCTTTTCCTTAGAATGGAAAGAATACATGTCCACATGCTCTAGAGGTATGATGGAGCGACTATATAATAAAAGAACATCGCTATCTGACCATTTTTCCAAACTTCTCAATATCACGTGGGTCAAGTTAGAATTATACAAAAAACACCAAGATTTCCAAAAAATAGAATTATCTATTAAGAATAGATTGTTGAAATTGGAGAGAGATGTAATCGAAAAAAAAGCAACTAAATTTAAACGTGATAGACAGGATTTTGCATGTCAATCAATTGACAAACCCACAACAGAATCCCTAGACAAAGAACAAAACAAACAGTCAACTCTATATCATCATAATCGACCATATGGAAATCCTAGGATTAATAAAAACATAAGTACAAATACAAAAAGATATAGTAGGTACACCTACAGAAGAAATACTAATACACCTCAACAGGAAAATGTAGAGACCAATAGAATCTATAAAAAATATAATGAAAACAAAATGAAGGATTATAGTCATCAGAACATAGTAAGGCAAACAGATCATCACCAAACAATAAAGAATACGGAACCATGGATTCCACCCAATATTAATTTACCCCCACTATTTCCTAAAGCTACTATGGAAACAGCGCATATAGATATGTCACATCATTCTAATTCAATAGATAACACATTTTTTACCACACATGACTCACCTGACGGTATAAATACCACTTTCCGTTGGATAGGCACTCCGGTCCACACAGGTAGTCGCCCAGAACCGACTTTTTCATCACCTTTGATACTATATCTCAATGACATGGATAGACCCACCGCAGATCCTATCACTCCTGAAATAGAGACATCGAACTCTACAATAAATAGCACACTAACCAATATATCTTTTTTAGAGTTCCCCCCAAGTTCGAACATCAGTCCTCAAACACAAAAATCCAAGACATCACCCCCTATAGGGAATCATGTAATCACAAAATATTTTCAAGCCCTCCCAAATCAAATGCATCTATCCAGATCTACGAAAAGAAAAGAAAGATCAGAGGATGCAGAGGGGGGAAAAAAAGAAACCCACAAAAAAAGCAGGGAGGATTAGAAACCGACTTGCAAGAATCTATTGAAATTGAGAATATACATGAAAAATCCAGTAATGTGTTTAATTTATCACAATATATACTCAAAAAAGGAGAAATAGAGTTACTATCTAAAGGCTTGTCGTTTTGTCCCACACAATCAGCTGATGAATTTCAACTTTTTTTAGATTTAAATAATTTTATTAGAAAACTCACATTGCAACGTCATTTTTCTATAGAAACAGGGAAATCCAAACAAACGGAAAAAGATAATAGTGTAGAAGACCCATATACACATCTTGAAGTCAATGGAAAATCGAGCTTCTACCCACTGCATCATAAGGGCAATTTTTTAGAAACTTTTTATATATTAGTGTCAAATGAATTGAAAATAATCAATAAGAAAAAAAGCGTACCTAGCCAATGTAATCTTAATAAAAGAGAGAAAAAATCACTCAAAGACCTTCAAAATAATAAAAATATTGTAATAAGATCAGCGGATAAAGGAGGAGGAATTATAATACAAGATAGAGAAACTTCTATCCAAGAAGCTGAGAGAATACTTTCTGATAAAAAATATTACGAAACAATAACCTCTGATCCATCAGATCAATATGAAAAAGAATTTTCAGATTTTATAAAAATTAACTTCGAAGAGGGCATTATAAATAAAAAAGAAAAATCATTTTTAATGACAGCAAATCCGGAAACCCCTTTTTTTTACCATCTACCTAAAATTCATAAAAATCAAACGAATCCTCCAGGTAGACCAATAATATCTGGTATCAATTCCCTGACAAGTCAGCTTTCACATTATATAGATTTACATTTGCAAAATCTAGTGAAAAAATTACCATCGTATCTGAAAGACTCTACGAGTCTGATCAGAGAATTACAAGGATACAGCTGGAATGAAAATTACGTATTGATAACATTGGATGTGACTTCCTTATATTCGAATATCGATCATACTCTTGGATTAAAGGCCATACATTTTTTTTTAGAACATGGAGGTATACTCCCGAAAAAACAAAATGATTTTCTATTAGAAGGATTACATTTTATTCTCACCCACAATATTTTTAAACATAATTCTAAATTATATAAACAGATAAGGGGCACAGCTATGGGGACACGAGTTGCCCCTAGCTATGCCAACCTATTCATGGGGCATTTTGAATCAATACATATAGAGAATGCTCATATATATCGGAATAAAATTGTCTATTATAAAAGGTATATTGACGATCTTTTTTTAATCTGGTCTGGTACTAGGGAGGAAGCGAACAGCTTCATAAATATTTTAAATAAGAATACGTGGGGAATACAATTTACACAAAATATATCAAAAGAAAAAATAATATTTTTAGATTTAGAAATCAGTCATTCTGATAATAAATTTTTAACAAAAACACATTTTAAAGACACAGATAAAAATAGTTTTTTAAATTTCAAAAGTGCACACTATAAAAAATGGATAACAAATATCCCACACAGTCAGTATAGGAGAATAAGAAAAAATTGCTCCTCAGTGAATGGATACAAAGAACAATCCAAAATCCTCAAAGCAAAGTTTGAGGAGAAAAAATATCCTCAAGATCTCCTTAAACATGCGTATCAAAAAAATTTAGATACATCTCAAGAAGCATGCCTTGTAGAAAAAGTACATATAGCACATAACAAAGATATTTTAAAGAAAAGACATTCAAACAATTTTATTACAACATTTAATAAAGATCATAATGTTATTAGAAGTGCATTGCAAAAACACTGGAATGTACTTTTAAACGATCCGATTTTAAATAAAATTATCCCTATAAAACCAGGGATAACATTCCGTCGGGGGAGAACTATTAAAAATATATTAGCACCTAGTAGGTTGAAAACGAATATCCCCACCTCTACCCAAGATCATTATTATAAACCAGCAGGGATCCATAAATGTGGAAAAAGAAACTGTTTGTGTTGTTTTAATATTAACAAAGGAAAAACTCAAGTTACATCAAACGTAACACAAGAAATATTTGAAATTAATACTTATATGAACTGTGAAACTGATTATGTAATTTATATGATTGAATGTGAGTGCGGATTGCAATATATTGGAAGAACAACCCAGACACTAAGAAAGAGATTAAATGGTCACCGCTTTAATGCAAAAAACGGTTTTCTCAAACATAGCTTATCAAGGCATTTACTATATAACCATTCATCTGATTTTTCTAAAATAAAAATTTCCCCAATCGAACAAGTAAATGTTAAAACACACAACAGAATCTCTACCCTGAATAAAAGGAAGTCCTTCTGGATATTTAAATTTGGGACCTTGAGCCCAAACGGACTCAATGAAAAAATTGATCAAGTGTAGTTTGAACGATCTATTAAAATACAATGACATCTGTATTAAAAATGATAGGATAAGATTGAGTGTGATACACCTACAAAGAACAAATAATAATGGGAATATTTCTCTTCTTAAAATCAAATATATATATATATATAAAAAACAGGAGCGCCTGGCTCCCGACAATTAGATTCAAACGAACAGCAATGAAACTAGAAGCATTTTTTACAAGTAACACAATTATCTTAGTTAGAATAAAGGATAGCATCAAAACTATCAAAAAGAATAAACACAATTATCAAAGAAACTAAGAGTACTCACACTGTCTGTCAGCGGCGAGAATACGCGGACGATGATGATTTCTTTGAAATATACGGTCACCTGCATGTGGACATGTGTATATATATATATATATATATGTGTGTGTATATATATATATATATATATGTATACAAAAAATCAATCCTCTTTTACACTAAAGCTAAGAATATCTACCATTTGGCAGAAAATAGTTGGTTAAAAGGTAGAAAAGAGGAGAAATAGCAATTAAGAGAAAATCAGTCTGAGGAAAAAACATACACACACCTGTGCTGAAACACCCATGATGAACCTTCACCTTGCCAGTTTAACCTGGAAGTGAAGCATATGATACAAGTATATAAGATGATGTATTGTAACCAAATTTATATGCCTGATGAAGACCACAGTGCGTGGTTGAAACGCGTTGCAGCAATCAAATTTTATATTGTTCTTTTTTAATAATAAAATCGTTGAAAATACACCCTGACGATTTTGTGAAGATATCAGTACAATCCACACCTGAGCGCCCGTTCAGAGGAGCAGCTTTTTCTTCCTAATCTGCATTACTTCAAAACCGCAAGGAGAGGAGTTCCTGACACGAATTCACCCCATGCGGTTATGGCTCCAGAGGCAAGCACAGTGTGATCAAGCGTGTACAAGCTACAAAGTTAAGTTGTGCTGGCGACATTGCACAACTCACCAAGGTGAGCTCCATTCATTAAGTTACTCAATATCTTACAAATACCAGAACGATATCACCTTAGAGGAGCGCCGTTTTTTTTTTTTTTTTTTCTCTTTTTTATCCCCCCTTTTTATCTTAAGAATTTTATTAATGAAATCCTGAGAGAGTACCTGGGTAATTTTCTTGTTGTGTACCTTGATGACATACTGGTGTTTTCCAAGGACTGGTCCTCCCACGTGGAGCATGTCAGGAAGGTGCTCCAGGTCCTTCGGGAGAATAATCTGTTTGCTAAGACTGAAAAATGTGTCTTTGGGGTACAGGAGATACCATTTTTAGGGCAAATCCTCACTCCTCATGAATTCCGCATGGACCCTGCCAAGGTTCAAGCTGTGGCGGAATGGGTCCAACCTGCCTCCCTTAAGGCATTACAGTGTTTTTTAGGGTTCGCCAACTATTACAGGAGATTTATTGCCAACTTCTCGGTCGTCGCTAAGCCTCTTACGGACCTTACCCGCAAGGGTGCCGATGTCCTCCATTGGCCCCCTGAGGCCGTCCAGGCCTTCGAGACTCTCAAGAAGTGCTTTATCTCGGCCCCCGTGCTGATTCAGCCCAACCAAGAGGAGCCATTTATTGTGGAGGTTGACGCTTCCGAGGTGGGAGTGGGGGCCGTCTTGTCCCAGGGTACCAGCTCCCTCACCCATCTCCGCCCCTGTGCTTACTTCTCTAGGAAGTTTTCGCCCACGGAGAGTAACTATGATATTGGCAACCGCGAACTTCTAGCCATTAAATGGGCTTTTGAGGAGTGGCGGCACTTCCTGGAGGGGGCCAGACACCAGGTAACGGTCCTTACGGATCACAAGAATCTGGTTTTCCTAGAATCGGCCCGGAGGCTTAATCCTAGACAAGCTCGGTGGGCACTATTCTTTACCAGATTTAATTTCTTGGTTACCTATAGGGCTGGGTCCAAGAATATTAAGGCTGACGCTCTGTCACGTAGTTTCATGGCCAATCCTCCTTCCGAGAAGGATCCTGCTTGTATTTTACCCCCTGGTATAATCGTCTCTGCCACGGATTCTGATTTAGCTTCTGATATCGCGGCTGATCAGGGTGCAGCTCCCGGGAACGTCCCTGGGGACAAACTGTTTGTTCCCCTGCAATACCGGCTGAGGGTACTCAGGGAAAACCATGACTCCGCTCTATCTGGTCATCCTGGCATCTTGGGCACCAAACACCTCATTACCAGAAACTATTGGTGGCCTGGGTTGCCTAAAGATGTTAGGGCTTACGTCGCCGCTTGTGAGGTTTGCGCTAGGTCCAAAACCCCTAGGTCCCGACCTGCGGGCCTACTACGTTCCTTGCCCATTCCCCAGAGACCTTGGACCCATATCTCCATGGATTTTATCACCGATTTGCCTCCATCTCAGGGCAAGTCGGTGGTGTGGGTGGTAGTCGACCGCTTCAGCAAGATGTGCCACTTTGTGCCCCTTAAGAAGCTACCTAACGCCAAGACGTTAGCTTCTTTGTTTGTGAAACACATCCTGCGTCTCCATGGGGCCCCAGTCAATATAGTTTCTGACAGAGGGGTACAATTTGTTTCCTTATTTTGGAGAGCTTTTTGTAAAAAGTTGGAGATTGATCTGTCCTTCTCCTCCGCCTTCCATCCCGAAACTAATGGCCAAACGGAAAGGACCAACCAATCCCTGGAACAATATTTAAGGTGCTTCATCTCTGACTGTCAATTCGATTGGGTCTCATTCCTTCCCCTTGCTGAATTTTCCCTGAATAACCGGGTCAGTAACTCGTCAGGGGTCTCCCCGTTTTTCTGTAATTTCGGGTTTAACCCAAGGTTCTCCTCCGTCTCCCCTGGTTGTTCCAATAATCCTGAGGTAGAGGATGTTCATCGGGAACTGTGCACTGTCTGGGCCCAGGTTCAGAAGAACCTTGAGGCGTCCCAGAGCGCACAAAAGATTCAGGCGGATAGTAGACGTTCTGCTAACCCCCGGTTTGTCATCGGGGATTTGGTCTGGTTGTCGTCCAGGAACTTGCGCCTTAAGGTCCCGTCCAGGAAGTTTGCTCCCCGATTTATTGGACCTTATAAGATCATTGAAGTCCTCAACCCTGTATCCTTCCGTCTGGAGCTCCCCCCATCCTTTCGCATACATGACGTCTTCCATGCCTCCCTCCTTAAACGCTGCTCCCCGCCCTGGTCCCCCTCGAGGATACCTCCTGTTCCCGTTCTCACCCCTGAGGGGGTGGAATTCGAGGTGGCCAAGATTATGGACAGTAGGATGGTCCAGGGCTCCCTCCAGTACCTGGTCCATTGGAGAGGATACGGGCCGGAGGAGAGGACTTGGGTACCTGCCCGTGATGTTCACGCTGGGGTATTGATCAGGAGGTTCCACCTCCTCTTCCCCACTAAACCGGGTCCCCTTAGTAAGGGTCCGGTGGCCCCTCATAAAAGGGGGAGTACTGTTAGGGATCTGCCAGGTACTTCATCTAGCTATACTCCTGGGATTAATCAATCCACACCTGAGGCCAGACCTGTTCGACTGACACCATCTCCCACCAACCAGGGTGGCAGGCTCAGGAGTGGGAGAGCCTATCGCGGCCTGGTCTGTCGGAGTTAGCTCCGCCCCCTGCCCTTTATTACCTGCCCTGTGCTCTCCCTCAGTGCTTGTAATTCTTTTGGATTCCTGGCCCCACTGCTGCTTGCTCCAGCCTGCTTCTGCCGTGCTTCTGCCTTGCTGCAGTTCTGCTTGACCTGCTTTGCTTTGCCCCTGGCTTGCTTCTGTCTCCGTGCCCGCTCGGGTGTACTCACTTCGTCCTGGTCCTGACTGTTCGTTCGCCGCCCCGTTCCCTCGTGGCGTTCCGTGGCTACTGCCCCTTCCCTTGCGTGTTCCCTGTTTGTCTTCCTGTGCACTTAGCCAGCGTAGGGACCGCCGCCCAGTTGTACCTCGTCGCCTAGGGCGGGTCGTTGCAAGTAGGCAGGGACAGGGCGGTGGCTAGATTAGGGCTCACTTTCCCTTCACCTCCTTCCTGCCATTACACTCTTTTTACCTTTTTTTAATTTCTTTTCTCCCCCCTTTTTTTGAACTATTTCTAACAGGGGCTGTGCAGGATTAGAAAAATATGGCTGCTTTCTTCCAAGAACAGCACCACACCTATCCACAGGTTGTATCTGGTATTGCAGGTTTGCTCCATTGAAGTGAATGGTAATGAGCTGTAATACCACACACAACCTATGGACAGGTGTGGTCCTGGTTTTTGGAGAAAGCAGACAAGTTCTCTCATCCTGGACAACCCTTTGTCATGGATTGTTCTTGTGCGGAGATGCCCCCTGCATTATCCCTTTTCCTTTATGGCCGCTGATATGTTCTATTCAGCTTTATGGCCTCTGTGGTAAGTACACTGCCAGTCATTAAAGGGTTAACACTTCAGACCACTGTGGGTGACGTCACAATGTATGAGTTGTGCAGAGGTAATAAACTCCTGCAGTAATGATGATGAAGGCGCTGATGTCATAAATACAAATGTTTATGACATAAAGAAGATTCCATATTAGAAGGTTTTACTGCCACATTCAGCGCCATATTGGATGGGACTGAGGACCTTGAGCTTGACTTCCCCACCAATACCGACCTGATGTAATTTGGAGGTTCTAGCAGGAAAACCCTTCACCCCAGACCACTTCTTCATCACAGTGATGCCATCCTCTTCATACGGGTTGTCTGTAATAGAGGGGGGCTTCCAGCAGGAGATCCCCCTCTATTAGCCGGAGCGGAGACAGGTGCTACAAGGAGGCATCTGGAGGACCCGTCTCATCCGTGGGTCGCCCATTCATTTTAATGGGTGCCCAGGAAGAGAGACCTCCGCCTAGCCAACCAGATCAGCCGATTTATGTGTTTTATGTTGTTCGTTCATTGTAATGTCTTTCCTTGAAAATCTGAGAAAACGTACAAATTCTGTTACAAATGATATTTTGGCACCTTCTAAGCCCAGAGGAAGGGCAATCTTCCAGCCATGGTTTCCCTAGAGGTTTCCCCCACAGGGGGTTTTTCCTTTCCTGCGTGCTGGAGGGTGACTCTTCGTGAGTCGGAGGTTTGCCATTTTGGGTTTGGTCATATAATATAATAAAAGTTTTGACCATTTAACACCCAATTATAATGTTTTGTGTCTTTATTTTGCATTCTTTGGTTTGGTGATTGGGATTCTGGGTCTATCACATATCACAAAATCATAAGGCCGGACATCTACTTCCCACACTGACATAGAATGGAGACAACAAGCGTTGCAGCACAATTAAGTGTACACATCCTTACATTAAGATATTGTATTACGGTCTGTAGCCTTTGGGGGGAATATATTAACCTTTCTACAATAGTTTACTAGCATAGAAAATTCACAAAATGCGCAAATGGGGGCAAAATATGAGCAGGGCTTAGCAGAAATGGCCAACAAATTTACTATAACTTACGCCAATTACCACAAAGAGACAAATCAGAGCCTTTAACACCAGTATATATATAAAAACTATTTCAATCTTTATTACACAAATACAATAAATACTTAAAATGACATAAAGAGACGACGTGGTGTTAAAGGCTCTGATTTGTCTCTTTGTGGTATGTGATTATCATGGAGCCGCCTAGATGATATGGGGGGACAGCTTTGGTTCAAACAGTTCCCAACCCTTATTACAACCTTGTTTGGAGTGTATATATTGATTATAACTTACCCCAGTAACTGATGTAAATGATAGCAGAAATCTATATGTATAATGCGGGGGAGTAACAAGGCAAAGGTCGGTGCCAGACCCATACCTCCCCCCAATCAGACTGTTTGCCCCCCAAATCAGATAATAAAATACATTTTAAAAATGTACTTACCTCACCACTCCGATTCTCCCTCCTGGATCCCCTCAGGCTCTTACAGCAGGCCGCAGCATGTAGAGAGTACTGATGACAGGCCGCAGCACGTAGAAAGTACTGATGACAGGCCGCGTTGCAGCTAAAAGATGGCACACATTTATTGAGAGTCATTCGCCTGTTAATAAATGTGTTGCATCTTACTCCAGCAAACTGTTTAACCCCTTCGCACTCAGCGACGTACTATTCCGTCGCGCTAACCAATACGTTCGCGCTCAGCGATGGAATAGTACGTCGCGGGAGTAACGGCCATTTCGGCAGTCCTCCCGACACATACAGGAGCTGTGACAGCTGCTGTCTTGTTCAGCAGCTGCCGCAGCTCCTACAGCGGGGACCGATCGCTGTGTCCCCGCTGATTAACCCCTGAAAAGCCCTGTTCAATAGTGATCACGGCTTTTTAGGGGTTAAGCTACAATCGCTAGCCTGCTACGCGATAGCGGCTGGCGATGGTGACTATGGCAACCGGACACCAAACAATGGCGTCCGGCTCTGCCATCGACGGAAGCCTAGTGGGTCCTGCTTGCTGTCCTTGAGTAGCTGACAGCTCTAATACACTAATACACAATATTAGAATAGCGATCAGGGCCTCCTGCCCTCAAGTCCCCTAGTGGGACAAAGTAATAAAGTAAAAAAAAGATGTGTAAAAATAAGAAAATAAAAGTAATAAAAGTAATAAAAGTAAAAATCCCCCTTTTTCCCTTATCAGTCCTTTATTATTAATAAAAATATATAAACAAACAAATAAACTATACATAATTGGTATCGCCGCGTCCGTAACGGCCTGAACTACAAAATTATTTTGTTATTTATCCCGCACGGTGAACGCCGTAAAAGAAAATAATAATAAACCGAACCACAATTATTTGGTCACTTCACCTCCCAAAAAATGGAATAAAAAGAGATCAAAAAGTCGCATGTACCGAAAAATGGTCCTGATCGAAACTACAGTTCGTTACGCAAAAAATAAGTCCTCGCACGGCTTTATTGATTGAAAAATAAAAACGTTCTGGCGCTTAGAATAAGGAACACAAAAAGTGAATGATTGTTTACAAAACGTATTTTATTGTGCAAACGCCATAAGACATAAAAAAAACTATAAACATCTGGTATCGCCGTAATCGTATCGCCCCGCAGAATAAAGTTCATATGTAATTTACAGCGCACGGTGAACGCTGTAAAAAAAAAATAGAATAAAAAAACAATAGTAGGATTGCTGTTTTTTAGTCACCACGCCACTTAAAAATAGAATAAAAACTGATCAAAAAGCCGCATGCACCCCATGAAAACTGCAATGAATTCCTCAAGGGGTCTAGTTTCCAAAATGGGGTCAATTTTTGGGGTTTTCCACTGTTTTGGCACCTCAAGACCTCTTCAAACCGGACATGGTGCCTAATAAAAAGGAGACCTCAAAATCCACTAGGTGCTCCTTTGCTTCGGAGGCCGGCGCTTCAGTCCATTACCGCACTAGGGCCACATGTGGGATATTTCTCAAAACTGCAGAATCTGGGTAATAAGTATTGAGTTGCGTTTCTTTGTAGACACTGAAGCGCCTAGGGAGAGTGTTAGGGACTGTGAGGGGTTAAAGAAAGAATGGAACGTTTAAATAATACCCAGGACCAGGATTGGTGAACAAGGGGTAAGAGGGGCGTGGTTAAGGAGATATAAGGCTGGGGGTTTGGGGCAAAACGCCCTCTTACCTTCAACACCCGCCCTCCCTCCCCTAGTGGTTTTGCTTTTAGTTTTGTTTTGTCATTGTTCTACGGTTATATTCTTGTTCTGGCGTTTTTCTGTTTCTTTTGTAGATGTCACAGCTGGCGGAGAGTATGGCGAAGAAGACGGAGTTAGTACCCTACATGCCTGATGGAGTACAGGGAGCATCGGCATTTCAGGAGAAGGAGAAAAGGAAAAATATATGTCTTCATGCCGATGGTTGTTAAATAATAATAAAGCTGTGGCCACATAGAAGGTGTTGGTGTTTTTATTTTAATTAAGGATGGTATAAGGTCCTGGGCAGGTAAGGTGGATAATGGGTCCTTGCAGTCCTTGTAAAACCTTTTGTGTTATAAAAAAAATGGTATAAAGAGGATTTTCTGACAAAAAAAAAAAGTTAATTTCACCTCTACTTTGCTCTAAATTCCTGTGAAACACCTAAAGGGTTCATAAACTTTCTAAATGCTGTTGTGAATACTTTGAGGGGTCTAGTTTCTAAAATGGGGTGTTCCATAGGGGTGTCTAATATATGGGCCCCTCAAAGCAACTTCAGAACTGAACTGGAACCTAAAAAAATAAATAAATTAGGCAATACTTCGCTTCTTACATTATACTGATAATGAGCCGTGCCAACCCCGAGTTTTGACCGTTTGTATAAATGGAGACCCCTATAAGACCGTTTCAGTGCCCGGTTTTCCCAGCATTCACCCCCGAGAATTGTATTTCTATTGATGAGTCCTTGGTAGATTTTAAAGGGAGGCTTCAATTCCGCCAGTACCTGCCGGGTAGGATGGCAAGGTATGGCGTGAAGATGTATAAGCTGCGAGAGTGCATCACGGTATACCTACAGATTTAGGATATATAAAGGGAAGGACACCAGTATTCAGCCCCCATAATTAGAGATGAGCGAACCGGGACAACCGAACCCGGTTTCGGTCCGAACTTCCGGTAAAGTTCGGTTCGCAGCGAATCCGAACTTCACCGGGTTCGGCCGAACCCGTTTTGACCGAACCCGGTCAAAAACATTATACAAATCGGCAGCCACTTGTCTCTATCAATCACTGATAGAGAAAAGAGGCTGCTGATTAAAAATAAAATAAAAAGCATTTCATACGTACCCGGTCGTTGTCTTGTTGACGAGTCCCTCTTCTTCCTCCATTCCGACCTTTTCTGACGCGGCAGCCTGTGATTGGCTGCAGAGGCCTCTGCAGCCTGTGATTGGCTGCAGAGGCCGCGGCAGCCTGTGATTGGCTGCAGCGCTCACAAGGCTGCATCGTCATCAAGGAATGTCGGGCCGGATGTCGAGAGGGACGCGTCACCAAGGCAACGGCCAGGAGACCGGACTGGAGGAAGCAGAAAGTTCTCGGTAAGTATGAACGTCTTTTTTTTTACAGGTACTGTGATCGGTAGTAGTCACTGTCCATGGTACTGAAACAGTTACTGCCGATCAGTTAACTCTTTCAGCACCCTGAACAGTGACTATTTAGTGTATGTGCACACACACTAATTACGTCCGTAAATGACGGACGTATTTCGGCCGCAAGTACCGGACCGAACACAGTGCAGGGAGCCGGGCTCCTAGCATCATACTTATGTACGATGCTAGGAGTCCCTGCCTCTCTGCAGGACAACTGTCCCGTACTGTAATCATGTTTTCAGTACGGGACAGTAGTTCCACGGAGAGGCAGGGACTCCTAGCATCGTACATAAATATGATGCTAGGAGCCCGGCTCCCTGCAGGGTGTTCGGTCCGGTACTTGCGGCCGAAATACGTCCCGTCAATTACGGACGTAATTAGTGTGTGTGCACATACCCTTACTGACGTCGCCTAGCAACGCTGCCGTAATGACGGGTGCACACATGTAGCCACCCGTCATTACGGGGCCTCATGCACACGACCATAAAAACACCCGTTATCACGGGTCGTAATTACGACCCGAAATAGCGGGCCCATAGACTTCTGTTAGCCACGGGTACCTTCCCGTTTTCTCACGGGAAGGTGCCCGTGCCGTTAAAAAGATAGAACATGTTCTATTTTTTTATTTTACGGGCCGTGCTCGTAATTACGACTCGTAAGTACGAGCACGGCCGGCCGGCCACGGGCAGCCGGACGCTTTTGCGAACCGTGCTGTCATTATAATTATAGCAGCACGGCCCGTAAAATAGAAAAATAGAACATGTTCTATTTTTTTAACGGCACGGGCACCTTCCCGTGAGAATACGGAAAGGTACCCGTGGGTAACAGAAGTCTATGAGCCCGTTATTGCGGGTCGTAATTACGACCCGCAATAACGGGTGTTTTTACGGTCGTGTGCATGATGGGAGCACGGCTCGGAAAAACGAACGGCTGCCCGTGCTCATCTCCTGAAATAATCTGTGCTGCCTTAAACTCTGTGGACAGGTCAGGATCCTGTTTCTTTTAAATGCTGCTAGGGAACCCGCTCGATCCACTATATAAGGCTACGCTACAGTGCAGCATTTAAAAGAAACAGGATCCTGACCTGTCCACAGAGTTTAAGGCAGCACAGAGTATTTCAGGAGATGAGCGTGCAGATTCAGTGCTGTTGTGAACTCTGCTCTTACCATTACGTAGCTCTCAGTCTGTTATCTCTCCTCCACTCCTGTCCTCAAGAACACCTTCACATGATTGGCAAGTCACCACGTAATGGTAAGAGCAGAGTTCACAGCAGCACAGAGTATTTCAGGAGATGAGCGTGCGGATCTTGTGCGTGGTGGTGACTTGCCAATCATGTGAACGTGTTATAGAGGACAGGAGTGGAGGAGATGTAACAGACTGAGCTACGTAATGGTAAGAACAGAGTTCACAGCAGCACAGAGTATTTCAGGAGAGGAGCGTGCAGATTCAGTGCTGCTGTGAACTCTGCTCTTACCATTACGTAGCTCAGTCTGTTACCTCTCCTCCACTCCTGTCCTCAATAACACCTTCACGTGATTGGCAAGTCACCACCCCGCACAAGATCCGCACGCTCATCTCCTGAAATACTCTGTGCTGCTGTGAACTCTGCTCTTACCATTACGTGGTGACTTGCCAATCATGTGAAGGTGTTCTGGAGGACAGGAGTGGAGGAGAGGTAACAGACTGAGAGCTACGTAATGGTAAGAGCAGAGTTCGCAGCAGCACTGAATCTGCACGCTCATCTCCTGAAATACTCTGTGCTGCCTTAAACTCTATGGACAGGTCAGGATCCTGTTTCTTTTAAATGCTGCACTGTAGCGCAGCCGTATATAGTGGATCGAGCGGGTTCCCCAGCAGCATTTAAAAGAAACCGTGTTTGTGTATGTGTGTGTTTGTGTATATATGTGTGTTTGGGTATGTGACTTTGTCTGTTTTTGTTTTTATATGTGTGTGTGTGTATATATGGGTGTGTTTGTGTATATGTGTTTTGTGTATATGTTTGTGTATATATGGGTGTATTTGTGTATATGTTTGTGTGTAGATGTTTGTGTGTGTTTTTGTATGTGTATATGGGTGTGTGTTTGTGTGTATATATGGGTGTGTTTGTGTATATGTGTTTGTGTATATGTGTGTTTGGGTATGTGTGTTTTTGTTTGTATATGTGTTTGTGTATATGTGTTCGTGTATGTGTGTATAACTGTGTGTGTGTGTGTTTGGATATGTGTGTTTTTGTTTGTATATGTGTGAGTTCGTGTATATGTGTGTGTTTGTCTGTTTATGTGTGTGTGTATATCTTGTTGTGTTTGTGTATATATGTGTGTGTCTGTGTATGGTTGTTTGTTTGTGTGTGCGTGTATATATGTGTGTAGGTGAGTAGAAGTATTGGTATTGTTCACATTGATAACTGTTTTTTTATGTTGTTGCAGATTTTGATGTACCGATTGGACTACATCTACGATTCGTTGGACTACTGCGTAGATCTGCGTTTTTTCAAATTTTAATAAAATGGTTAACGAGGGTTTTGTTGGGGATTTCTTATTTCAATAAAAAAGAATTGTCTTTGTGTTTTTTTTTTCAAACTTTATTAGTGCCTAGATAATGGCAGTTGGCTGATTGACAGCGTCCATTATTAAGGCGGTACTTAGTGTTAGCCGGTGCAGAGGCTAGCACTAACCACCCATTATTACCCCGGTACCCACCACCACCAGGGGTGCCGGGAAGAGCTTGGTACGATCCAGTACCCGACCATCTGTTGTGATGGTCGGGTACTGGGGCGGCCGTAGGCTGGTATTATGAGGCTGGGAAGGGCCAAAATCAGTGGACCTTCCCACCCTTGTAATGCTAGGCTGCTGCTGCTGTGTTGTATCGGGCTGGTTATAAAAATGGGGGGGACCCCCACGTCGTTTTTTTTTGGAATTTAACAAATTTAGCAATAGACGGGTCCCCCACATTTTTAATAACCAGCCATATACAAGGCCGCAGCAGCCTGGCATTACATGGGTGGGAAGGGCCACTGGTTTTGTCCATTCCCAGGCTAATAACACTGTGTTGTATGTGGCTGGTTATGATAAATTGGGTGGAACCCCATGTCTTTTTTAAAAAAAAAATGTAAATAAATAAATAATTAAAAAAAATGACGTGGGGTCCCCCCCACTTTTATAACCAGCCAGATACAACACAGCAGCAGCAGCCTAGCATTACAAGGGTGGGAAGGTCCACTGTTTTTGGCCCTTCCCAGCCTCATAATACCAGCCTGCGGCCGCCCCAGGGCCCGACCATCACAACAGATGGTCGGGTACTGGATCGTACCTGGCTCTTCCCGGCACCCCTGGTGGTTTTGGGTACCGGGGTAATAATGGTGGTTAGTGTTAGCCTCTGCACCGGCTAACACTAAGCCTCGCATTAGTAATGGATGTTGTCACTCAGACAGCGGCCATTACTAAAGTGGTAATAATAAAATTTGAAAAGAAAAAGACAAAGATATAGATAAAATATTTTATTGAAATAAAGCACCCCCAACACAACCCTCATTAACCATTTTATTGTAGAAAAAAAACCGTCATCGAAGTAGTCCTCGAAACCGACGTAGTCCAAACACCAAACCTGTAAAAAAATAAAATAATGAAATAAAACATGTCGTAGGCTTAGATTCAGTTTAATGTGTGATACTGACTGTTATACCATGTATAGAAGCCTGCCGCGAAGTTGACTTAGATACAGGGCGCCAGCAGACAGTATCATACATGGCCATACATACATATATACAAATATACATACATATATACAAACATACATACATATATACAAGCATGCACATATATACATGCAAATATACATACATGCAAACATACACACATATATACATGCAAACTATCATACATACATGCATACACACACACATGAAAACATACATACATACATACAAACAAACATGCAAAGATACATACATACATATATACAAGCATGCACAAATATACATGCAAACATAAATACATGCAAACATAATTACATACATGCACATATATATAAACATACATGCAAACATACATGCAAAAATAAAAACATGCAAACATACATACATGCACATATATACATACATACATGACAACATACATACAAACATACATGACAACATACATACATGCAAACATACATACATGCAAACATACATACACACATGCAAACATATATACATGCAAATATACATACAAACATGCACATGTATACATACATGCCAACATACATGCAAACATACATGCACATATATACATACATACATGACAACATACATACATGCAAATATAGATACATACATACACACACACATGCACATATATACATACATGCCAACATACATGCACATATATACATACATGACAACATACATACATACATGACAACATACATACATATATATATATACACACACATGCAAATATACATACATTCATGCAAACATACATGCAAACATACATACATACATACAAATATACATACACACATGCACATATATACATACATGACAACATACATACATACATGACAACATACATGCAAACATACATACATGCAAATATATACATGCAAATATACATACAAACATGCACATATATACATACATGCCAACATACATGCAAACATACATGCACAGATATACATACATACATACATGACAACATACATACATGCCAAAAAATAATAATAATACGTTCATACTTACTTTCCTCCTGTCCGGCCTCCAGCGATGACGTTTCATTCATGTCGCCGCTGCAGCCTGTGATTGGCTGCAGAGGCGGTCACGTGGGATGTAGCGTCATCCTGACGTGCGTGACCGCCACTACAGCCTGTGATTGGCTGCAGCGGCGAAAGGGATGAAACGTCATCGCTGGAGGCCGGACAGGAGGAAAGTAAGTACGAACGTATAATTTTTATTTTTTTATTACATTTAAATGGTATTTTCCGCGCGCCGAGCATGTACTGTCAAGGTTGCTGAAAGAGTTAGTGCAGCCCATTAACTCTATCAGCACCCTGGACAGTAGCATGCTCGGCGCACGTAAGTGACAGGTTCGGTCAGAACTAGTTCGGTCCGAACCGAACTTTTTTGTGAAATTCGGCGAACTAGCCGAACCGAACTTTTGATAAGTTCGCTCATCTCTACCCATAATGCCCCCCCCCCTTACTGGGAGTTAATGCAAAAATTGTGTCGGATTTGGTTCACCCACTGCCGGACCAGGGTTACCACCTCTACCTGGATAATTTTTATACCAGCGTCCCACTCTTCAACTGCCTCGCTTCCAGTCCTGCGGCATGTGGCACTGCTAGAAGAAACCTGAGAGGCCTCCCTAAGACTCTGCAGGGCAAACAAGAAGAGGTGAGCGCAGGGCACATTCTAGCAGCAACATATTGTGTGTCACGTACAAGGACAAGAGAGATGCCACACCAATACCCATGTACCTGTACGAGGTACCAGTACAGAGACCCCCAAACTAGACTGCATCCTGGGCTACAATAGGTATATGGGAGGGGTGGACTTGTCAGATCAAGTCCTGAAGCCCTACAGCGCCATGCGGTGTGGTATAAGAAGCTGGCCGGGCACATCATACAGATGGCTTTGTACAATGCGTACGTGCTACGTCGATGTACAGGCCAGAGGGGAACTTTCCTGGAATTTCAAGAGGTGGTTATCAAGAAACTAATCTTTAGGGACCAAGAAGGGGGGGGCACCCAGTATTTCTGGAAGCGAGGCCACACGCATCGTACCAGGGCAACACTTTCCAGGAGAAGTTCCCCAAACTGGCAAGAAGGGAAAAAGTCAAAAGAGGTGCAAAGTCTGCTATAAGAGGGGGATAAGGGAGGACACAATATATCAATGTTAGGCGTGTCCCGAAAAACCAGAGCTCTGTATGAAAGAGTGTTTTAAAATTTATCATACATCCCTTGGTTTATTACTTACCCTGATGCACTCCGCACAGCTTATCCCCCTCATCTTTCCCTTCTGAGCCCTGCTCTGTGCCCAGGCAGCAGATAACAGCCACATGTAGGGTATTGCCATACCCGTGACAACCAACATTACAGTTTATGGGTTGTATGTCTCCGGTCAAAATGCTCACTACACCTCTAGATGAATGCCTTAAGGGTGTAGTTTTTAAAACGGGGTCACTTCTTGTGGGTTTCAACTGTACTGGTACCTCAGGGGCTTCTGCATACATGACTTCACACCAGAAAATCCCCAGTAGGCCAAATGGTGGTCCTTTCCTTCTGAGCCCTCCCATGGGCCCAAACGGCAGTTTATCACCACAAATGGGGTATTGCTGCACTCAGGACAAATTGCGCATCAGAATGGGGTATTTTATGTATTGTGAATATAAGACATTTTCAGCCAAAACTACATATTACTGGAAAAAATTAATTTTGTTTTAATTCCCAGCCCAATTCAAATAAGTTCTGTGAAAAAACTATGAGGTCAAAATGGTCACAACACCCATAAATGAATTCCTTGAGGGGTGTAGTTTCCAAAATGGGGTCACTTCTGGTGGGTTTCCATTGCTTTGATACCTCTGGGGCTCTGCAAATGCGACATGGCACCCGAAAACCAATCCAGCAAAATCTGGACTCCAAAGAACAAATAGCGCTCCTTTCCTTCTGAGCCCTCCCATGGGCCCAAACGGCAGTTTATCACCACAAATGGGGTATTGCTGCACTCAGGATAAATTCGGCAACAAAATGTAATATTTTATTTCTTGTGAAAATAAGAATTTTTGAGCTAAAACTACATATTATTGGAAAAAATATTATTTTTTTTAATTCCCAGCCCAATTCAAATACGTTCTGTGAATAAACTATGGTGTCTAAATGGTCACATTACCCATAAATGAATTCCTTGAGGGGTGTAGTTTCCAAAATGGGGTCACTTCTGGTGGGTTTCCATTGCTCTGATACCTCTGGGGCTCTGCAAATGCGACATGGCACCCCAAAACCAATCCAGCAAGATCTGGACTCCAACAAACACATAGCGCTCCTTTCATTCTGAGCCCTCCCATGGGCCCAAAGGGCAGTTTATCACCACAAATGCAGTATTGCCACACTAAGGACAAATTGGGCAACAAAATGGGGTATTTTGTTCCCTGTGAAAATAAGAAATTTTGATAAAAAATGACATCTTGCGGGGCTGGGGGGCGTGGCCGGATGAGCATGGAGTGAGACGTGTGTGCCTCAGCTCCTGAACACCAGGCATTACAAACGGCCCTAAGCGGCTCTAAGCGGCTGAGAAAAGACCCAGCAAGTGCACTGACAGCGGCACTTAAGTCCTGCTTTCTGCCCTGCAACATGGGGAAAGCTAAAAAGAAAGCAAACTCTTCTAGACTTACAGAGTTCTTTCCCTCCACGAGGTCCCAAAGTGACGGTGGCGGCTTCCAGGCTGTGAGAACAGCTAAAGAGGGACCTTCTTCTCCTGCTTCCTCGCTGCAATCTTCAGCTAGCGGTAGAGACCACACCCGGTCCTCTCATGGATCCTCTCCTCACATGCAAAGTGATACAACCAGGGGCCGAGTGAGTACTCATGTTGTTCCTCATACTCTGTCTCCTATGCCACATATGCAAAGTACAGAGACTTGTCTCTCCCCTGCTATGCACGCATCACAGTCTACGGCTTCGCCTATATCGGAAGATACTTCATAAATCTTACTGGATAGTTTGAGAACCTCTCTCCAGTCTGACATTCAAGCTGCTTTTATATCCAAATGGAATTTGCTGCTCTGGGAGAACGTACCTCTCATATGGAGGATAAAATGGCTGACTTCTCAGCAGCGCATAATGAGCTGGTAGATATCAACAATTCTTTAGAAGAGGGAGTGGGGTCCTTACGTTTAAAGGTGGCGGATTTGGAAGATCGGTCCCGCCGCAATAACGTGCGGTTTAGAGGCATATCTGAAGCGATAAAACCGGAACAACTTGAAGAATTTCTTACTGATTTTTTTTGTGGCACTAGTACCCGATGTCTCTGTGTCAGATTTGCTTATTGATAGAGTGCATCGTATACCAAAACCCAAATAATTACCTGCCACTATTCCATGGGATGTGATCGCTCGTTTACACTTCTATCGATTTAAAGAGGAGATGATGCAAGCTGCCAGACAACCACCTCTTCTTCCAGACAGGTTTCAAGGTGTCTCCGCGTTCACGGATCTGTCAGCGATTACATTGGCGAAACGACGGGAGTTCCAAGATGTGGCGAAGATTTTAAGATCGCACAATGTTCAATATCGCTGGGGATTTCCTGTCAAGCTCATTATCACTAAAGATGGTCGGAAAGTGATTGCGAACAATCCAGCCAAAGTTCTGCAACTGCTTCAGGAATGGCATTTATCTCCGATTGCTTCCCTTCCTAAATCGCTAAGATCCAGATCCTTACCTAGATTGGAGAAGGAATGGGAAACGAAAGATCCTGACTGACTGCCTCTTGTATGTCTTGATAAATTCTGATATGATTCCTAGGGCTGTGTTCACACTGAGTTTTTTGCAGGAGGAAAATTCCTCCTGCAAAAACTGCTCCAGACGGTTTTTTGCACAGTGGTTTGACAAAAGCTCGTCAAAACACTCCGAGGCGTTTTTTTTTCCCTCTTTCTGACTGATTGAAATGGTGTTTTGGAGGCGGAAACCGCCTCAAGATGGGTCATGACGCTTCTTTTTACCGTGACGCGTTGTTTGTTTTTTTACTCGCGGTAAAGAAAACTCGTCCAACTCCCATTGAAATCAATGGGAGGCATTTTCGGGCGGTTTTGCGGCGCGGTTTCCACGTCAAAAAAGGAAAAGGAAAAGGAGAAAAAAAAAAAGGGGAAAAAAAAACTCGTAAAAAAAACCTCAGTGTGAACAGGGCCTAAAGGTTATTGCAGAATATTCTCTGTACTTCAGAAAGGGCTATGACATAACTGCCTGTTGTATATCCTTGCTGTATTTTCTTACATGCCATGGTATGTTTCACGGGTGATACTCTGCAATTGATGTGTTTCACCTTCCCCCCTCTACGTCTCACCTTAGGGTTTGATGTCCTCCCTCTCAGGATACTGTTTCATTGTTGTATGTCTGTTTTTGTTAACTCCGGTCTATACAGGGCAGGTCAAAGCTGCTCTGGAAATCTCTATCTCAGACATGTAGTAAGTCAGTGGGTCTCAGGTAATTGTCTTTTAGCAGATGCATTTCATGTCTTAAAATGGTGCTACAGGTCGTTTCGCTTAACACTAAGGCTATGTTCACACGGGGTATTTTGCTGAGTTTTTTTACGCGGAAACTGCGTCGCAAAACTCGGCAGAAAATGCCCGAAAACGCCTCCCATTGATTTCAATGGGAGGCGTCGGCGTCTTTTTCCCGCGAGCAGTAAAACTGCCTCGCGGGAAAAAGAAGCAACATGCCCTATCTTCGGGCGCTTCCGCCTCTGACGTCCCATTGACTTCAATGGGAGGCAGAGAAAGCGTATTTTGCGCTGTTTTATGCCCGCGGCGCTCAATGGCCGCGGGTGAAAAACGGCACGAAAATCGCCGCGAAAATCGGCGTGCATGGAGAGGAATATCTGCCTCAAACTTCCAAACAGAATTTTGAGTCAGATATTCCTTCTGCAAAATACCCCGTGTGAACATAGCCTAAAGGACTTAATAGTCCGTTTAAACGTTCTATGGTATGGAAAGAGGCAAAACAGTCCCATGCGGATATCATATGTTTGCAGGAAACCCAGTTAAATCCGGTAGATGTAAGTAGGTTGCACCATAAGCAATTTGTGACTATATATGCCTCCCCGGCTTATCACAAAAAAAGGGGAGTCGCAATTGCGATTAGAAACTCTGTGGCTTTTATACTTAGGGAGTCCCATATAGATCCATATGGACGTTTTGTGATATTGATATGTGACATTAATAATATTACCTACACTCTGGTCGCAATTTATGCGCCCAACCAAAAACAGTTACGTTTTTTTCAATCACTGTTTAAACTTCTCAATAAGCATCGGTCGGGTTCGGTGTTACTTATGGGAGACTTTAATAAAACAACGTGGCCCGCACTAGACTCCTCAGCTCCTTCAGGGTCAGATAAACCGTCCGACTTGTACAATATTACTCAAAAAGAAATGCTATTAGATGTGTGGCGGCTCCAGCGTCCCTCAGAGGAAGATGACACCTTTTTCTCTCATCCACATAAGACGGATAGATATGTTTTTTGCGGATGCTTTTTTGTTTCGTACAATAATATCTACAAAAATAGGTCATATCGATTGGTCCGATCATGCGCCCATTTATTTATCCATTGCAGAAAGATATAGTACTCCTCCTGCGAATCAATGGCGACTTAACAATTATTTTCTATCTGCCCCTCAATTTGCTAACAAATCCGCTGATTTATTGCAAGAATTTTTTTTGCTCAATGATACTGCCGACGTGTCCTCGGCTACGCTTTGGTGCACACACAAAGCTTATATGCGAGGTCAATTTATCAGTATTGCAGCTAGAGATAAAAGACAGAAAAATGAATTGAGACTTCAGTTGTCATCCAACATCACTCAATTAAGTGCTTCCAACAAGCTGTCTTAGGCCTCATTCATACGGCAGGGTTTCCCGGCCGGGTGCCGGCCGTTCATAAATCGTCCGGCACCCGGCTGCATTAGGAATAATAGACCCCTAAAAAATAGGACATGCTCTATCTTCGCCCGGGTACCCGGCCGCCCGGCTCCCATAGAAGTCTATGGGGCCGGGTAATACACGGCCATCACCGGGATGTGTCCCGAGTGATGGCCGGGTTTTCTGGAGCCTGCGCTCTATCTCCTCCTCCTCACAGCGCAGAGTGCATGTGAGGAGGAGGAGTTGATGCCATTCTGACGAATGGCATCGCTGTACACTGTGTGGCAGGGCCGGGGTGTACAGCAGGTGGAAGGGAGCGCTGCACTGGCTCCCTTCCCCTGCTTGAAAAGCACCCTGGCCCGGCGACACCTTCGATGGCGCCGCTAGCAGCTGCAGCTGCTACTACTGCAGCGACGCCACTATAGCAGAGCAGGGAGGTATCTCCCCGCTCTGCTATGTGCTAGCCGCACTTTAGCTCCTTGAAGGAGCGGAATCCCCGTGTTTTCGGGGATTCCGCTCCTGGACAGAGCGCTTGATGTCTCTGTCCATATCTGGGCAGTGACATCAGGGGAAACTCCTGAAGCGGAATCCCCGAACACATGGGGATTCCCCTTCAGGAGTTGCCGCTGATGTCACTGTCCGGATCTGCCCGGCCCGGCACGGATGCAAAACTTTATGCAAACCGGCAGGGCAGAATGGCCGATTTTACCGGCCGGCACTCGGGCTCGGGAACGACCCGGTCGTGTGAATCCCGCCTTACTGTCCACACAGGGCTGCTTTGCTCAAGAATTTACAGAATCAACTCAACCAACTTGACCTTTATAAATATGAGCAGTCCTTGAGAAAGGTGAAGGCACGTTATTATGGATATATGGGTATGTTCACACGGCCTATTTACGGACGTAAATCGGGCGTTTTTGCCCCGAATTACGCCCGAAAATAGCGCCTCAATAGCGCTGACAAACATCTGCCCATTGAAAGCAATGGGCAGACATTTGTCTGTTCACATGAGGCGTATATTTACGCGCCGCTGTCAAAAGACGGCGCGTAAATAGACGCCCGCGTCAAAGAAGTGACCTGTCACTTCTTTGGCCGTAATTAGAGCCGTTATTCATTGACTCCAATGAATAGCAGCGCTAATTACGGCCGTAATTGACGCGGCGTTCAAGCGCCTGCACATGCCGGTGCGGCTGAAATTACGGGGATGTTTTCAGGCTGAAACATCCCCGTAATTTCAGCCGTAACGGACGCCCTCGTGTGAACATACCCTAACAATAAAACCAGCGCCTTATTAGCTTCACATCTCAGAGATCGGCTCAATCTAGGATTCCTTTCCTTTATAATAGTAAGAATGAAAAGGTATTTGATCCTCAAGGCGTAGCAAATGTACTGGCAGATTACTATGCAGATCTAGATCATCTCAAGGATCATTTAGATACCCCACAGCCTTCTGTGTCCATGATTTCTTCCTTTCTACAGGACATGAATTTGCCTTCAGTCACCTCTCATCAGTTGGACATGCTCTCTGCTAGTATATCTGAAACTGAAATCCTCCAGGCTATAAAGTCCTTGAAACCTCATAAGGCTCCTGGCCCCGATGGTCTCACGGTAGACTACTACAAAAAATGTGGTTCTCTTCTCCTACCCCATTTATTGAATCTGTTTATTGATGTACAGCAAGGTGGTCATTTCCCTATGGAAATGTTAAAAGCTACAGTAGTTGTTTTACCTAAACCGGGGAAAACTCCGGACAAACCGGGTAACTTCAGACCTATATCATTGCTGAATACAGACTTAAAATTGTTTGCTAAAATAATTGCGGAACGCCTAGCCGGCATTTTGCCTGATTTGATACATCAGGATCAGGTGGGATTTGTAAAGGGGAGGCTCTCATCTGATAGCACAAGGCGTTTTGTGGACTTGTTGGGCCTGGTGGAGCGAGATCGGACGCCTTCTGTGCTTCTTTCCTTGGACGCGGAGAAGGCCTTCGATCGGGTCGATTGGGGATATTTGCGGTTACTTCTGGAGGCATTTGGAATTCATGGTACGGCGCATCATAGTATAATGGCCCTATATTCTTCTCCCTCTGCATTGGTATTTACCTCTGGATGTACATCCAAATTTTTTAACATAACCAATGGGACTCGACAAGGGTGTCCTTTATCTCCACTCATCTTTACCTTGGTGATGGAGCCGTTGACTACTTCCATTAGGTCATCTGTTGCTATTAGTGGGATAACGGTGGGGGATATATCTCATAAAATTGGCTTATTTGCGGATGATGTGCTCATTGCTATATCTGACCCTGAGACATCTCTATTAGAGGTCACTAAGATATTGGAGGCTTTTAGTGCAGTTTCGTATTATAAGCTTAATGTTACCAAGTCTATGGTTTTGAGTATGAATATTTCTCGTCTTCTTTTGGACTCTCTCCGGAAGAAATTTCCGTTTGTTTGGGTTTAGCACTCTTTCTCATACTTAGGAATACAACTTACCTACCCCACCTCTCTTTTATATAAATATAATTATATACCATTGGTATCTGCGATAGAAGCAGACTTATCCAAGTACATGAAGTATGAGGCATGGAAAAAATGTACTGTTATTCACCCTATAATCCGGTGAGATTTTCTGATCTTCCTCTTCGACTGCTTCCGCTTCTGATACCTGATATTGATATCCAAAATTGGCTGTTGCCCGGCATTGAGTGTATTTCTGACATTATGGAGCGAACTCATCTAATGGCATTAATAATAATAATAATAATAATAATAATAATAATAATCTTTATTTATATAGCGCCAACATATTACGCAGCACTTTACAATTTAGAGGGGACATGAAACAAACAATATCAGACATTACATAGTGACAAAGTTCATTTACAATTCAAACCTGGAGAGTGAGGACCCTGCTCGCAAGAGCTTACAATCTGAGGACATAAGGGAGACACAAAGTGTAACAGTGTTTGTTGTGTACAATGATCCGGCCATTTTTATACACATGCGGTGGTGACATAAAGCTGCATGAGCCGGTCACCAGCCAGTATCCGTGTATGACGGACGTGAAGAGAAGGAGTGTGAGGGAATCTTATTCTGATGACTAATCTAAAAGGAGGGCCATGGAAAGGAGTCAGATTAGGGAATGTTATAGGCCTGTCTAAATAGATGTGTTTTCAGGGCACGTTTAAAACTGTGGATATTGGGAATTAATCGGATTGTCTGGGGTAGCGCATTCCAGAGGACGGGTGCAGCATGAGAGAAATCTTGGAGACGGGAGTGGGAGGTTCGTATTATGGAGGATTTTAATCTAAGGTCGTTGGCAGAACGTAGAGCCCGAGTAGGGTGGTAGACAGAGATGAGGGAGGAGATGTAAGGAGGTGCAGCACTGTGGAGAGCTTTGTGGGTGAGTGTAATAAGTTAGAATTTTATTCGGAAGGGGATGGGCAACCAGTGCAGTGACTGGCACAGGGTAGAGGCGTTGGTGTAGTGACTGACACAGGGTAGAGGCGTTGGTGTAGTAACTGGCACAGGGCAGAGGCGTTGGTGTAGTGACTGGCACAGGGTAGAGGCGTTGGTGTAGTGACTGGCACAGATTAGAGGCGTTGGTGCAGCAGTTGGTCATAAAGATGAGCCTGGCTGCTGCATTGAGGATAGATTGGAGAGGGGAGAGTTTAGTGAGGGGAAGACCGACTAATAGTGAGTTACAGTAGTCAAGACGAGAGTGAATCAGAGAAACAATGAGAGTTTTGGCGGTTTCCTCCGTAAGAAAAGAGCGGATTCTGGAGATGTTTTTGAGGTGAAAATGACAGGAGCGTGAAAGTGATTGTATGTGAGGAGTAAAGGAAAGATCTGAGTCAAAAATAACCCCGAGACAGCGGGCGTGCTGCTTAGGAGTGATGGTAGTGCCACACACCGAGATGGAGACATCAGGTTTAGGGAGGTTAGTAGATGGTGGGAACACAAGGAGCTCAGTTTTAGAAAGATTCAGTTTCAGATAGAGAGAGGACATGATGTTAGAGACAGCGGACAGACCATCACTGGTGTTCTGTATTAGAGCAGGGGTGATGTCACGGGAAGAGGTATATAATTGGGTGTCATCAGCGTAGAGATGGTACTGGAAGCCAAATCTGCTGATGGTTTGTCCAATAGGAGCTGTGTAGAGAGAAAAGAGCAGCGGACCTAGGACTGATCCCTGAGGAACGCCGATAGCAAGGGGAAAAGGAGAAGAAGTGGAACCAGCAAATGACACACGGAACGAGCGGTCAGAGAGATAGGAGGAAAACCAAGAGAGAGCCGCGTTCTTGAGGCCAATAGAGTGGAGCATGTTAAGTAGGAGTTTGTGGTCTACAGTGTCAAAGGCTGCAGAGAGATACAAAAGAATAAGGAGAGAGGATTTACCGTCTGATTTAGCCACCAAGAGATCATTTGAGACTTTAGTAAGGGCAGTTTCTGTGAAGTGCGGAAACCAGATTGTAAGGGGTCAAGAATGGAGTTAGCAGAGAGATAGCGGATAAGGAGAGAGTAGACCAAGCGTTCCAGGAGTTTGGAGATGAAGGGCAGATTAGAGACTGGTCGGTAGTTGGCAGCGCTGGATGGGTCAAGAGTTGGTTTTTTCAGTAATGGGTTTATAATGGCATGTTTAAAAGCGGAGGGAAAGATACCAGAGGAAAGAGAGAGGTTAAATATTTTAGTCAGGTGACTAGTGACAGCTGGGGAGAGGGACTTTAGGAGGTGTGAGGGGACAGGATCACTAGGGCAGGTAGTAGGACGAGAAGAAGAGAGGAGCCTCGAGACTTCTTCATCAGTTATTGGGTCAAATGCTGAGAGTGAAGAAGAGGGAGTGCGGGAGGGAAGGGGATCGATGTTACTAGGGGACTGGGAGATAATATCATGCCGGATGTTGTCAATTTTAACTTTAAAATAAGTGGCCAGGTCTTCAGCACTGAGATCTGTGATTGGCGTCTGCACTTTAGGACTAAGGAGGTAGTGAAAAGTATCAAAGAGGCGTTTTGGATTATTAGATAGAGTCGAGATGAGAGAAGTGAAATAGACTTGTTTGGCTCGGTGAAGGGCAGAGTTGTAAGTTTTGAGCATAAATTTGTAATGGAGGAAATCTGCATCCAAATGCGATTTTCTCCACAGTCGTTCGGCACATCTCAAGCACCGCTGAAGAAAGCGGGATTGAGGCGTGTGCCAGGGTTGGCGTCATCTTTGTCGGGTGGTTCGGAGTGTAGGGGGGGCTGCTTCATCCAATGCATTTTTGAGAGTGTTATTGTAAAGTTTGGCAGCCAGATTGGGACAGGAGAGGGAAGAGATAGGGGACAATGAGGACTGTAGACTGTCTATGAGTTTCACAGTGTTAATGGCATGTAGATTTCTGTATGTCTGATACGTAGGGATGACCTGAGGAGGCAGAGAATATTTGATAGTAAAGGAGAGAAGATTGTGGTCAGAAAGCGGGAGAGGAGAGTTAATAAAGTCAGAAACTGAGCAGAGCCGGAAGAAGACCAGGTCAAGCGAATGCCCGTCCTCATGTGTAGGAGAGTGACAAACCTAGGGACGAGGTTAAAGATAGAAACTGGGAGGCAGATGAGGAGATTGGGTTATCAATGGGGATGTTGAAGTCACCAATGATGAGAGTGGGTGTTTCAGAGGATAGAAATTGTGGAAGCCAGGCAGCAAAATGATCCAGTAATTGGCGGGGTGAGCCCGGTGGGCGGTAGACAACTGCCACTCGGAGGGGAAAAGGGTGAAAGAGTCTGAGGGTGTGGACTTCAAAAGAGGGAAATGTGAGTGAGGGGACCGGGGGAATGACCTGGAAAGTGCAGTGTGGGGAAAGAAGTATACCTACTCCTCCACCCTGCCTGTTCTCAGGTCTGGGGTATACCTACTCCTCCACCCTGCCTGTTCTCAGGTCTAGTGTATACCTACTCCTCCACCCTGCCTGTTCTCAGGTCTAGTGTATACCTACTCCTCCACCCTGCCTGTTCTCAGGTCTGGTGTATACCTACTCCTCCACCCTGCCTGTTCTCAGGTCTGGTGTATACCTACTCCTCCACCCTGCCTGTTCTCAGGTCTGGGGTATACCTACTCCTCCACCCTGCCTGTTCTCAGGTCTAGTGTATACCTACTCCTCCACCCTGCCTGTTCTCAGGTCTAGTGTATATCTACTCCTCCACCCTGCCTGCTCTCTGGTCTAGTGTATACCTACTCCTCCACCCTGCCTGTTCTCAGGTCTAGGGGCATGAGAGAACTGGAGACCACCATAAGATAGAGCAGCAGGGGTAGCAGTGTCAGACAGGTGTAGCCATGTTTCTGTAAGAGCCAGAAGGTTGAGAGAGTTAGAAAGGAATAAGTCATGAATAAAGGTGAGTTTGTTGCACACGGACCGAGAGTTCCAGAGAGCACAGTTAAAAGAGACAGGAGAAGACATACAAGGAATGGCAAGAAGATTTGCAGGGTTTCTATGTGTGACAGGTAAGTGGTTGAGCTTGGCAGAAGAAAAGAGAGGACCATGGTTGGGAGAGATGTCCCCTGCAGCGAGTAGCAGGAGAATGGAGAGAGACAGCAGATGGTTATGTGATTTATGAGAGTGATTTTTATGTTGAGCAGTGGGATGGGATGGGTTAAGTTGATTGAGGAAAGTGAATAGTGAATGGGAGCTGTACATGGGCGAGGCAAGGAGAGAGGGACTGATGTAGACTGTTTTTTGGCAAGGCTTAAATGGGCGATAGGATTGTAAACCAAGAGCAGCTATAATGATGAGAGCGGTGGCAAACATGTTTGTTTGTAAACAGATAGTTTGAATTCTAATAATTAGAGCATGTGATAGTTTGTTTGATTTGGTAATGCAGCTTACCTGTCACTGACCCTGTCCAACTGCCATGTATAACTGCCAGGACACTTTGACAGTATGACACTTAGACAGAGATGACTTCTGCCGTCGTGCCCCCCTGCACGAGTGCCTTCCCCATATGCTACTTCTAAATTTATAGGGGAGTAGATGCTCAGATCTAGGCCTAATTAAGCTCGTTCAGCTTAATATGTCTGAAGTACAACATACCCCGTAGGGACTTCTATAAATTCCTTAGAATACGTCACTTGTTGAGTACATTGCCTCCTCTGATTGATTCCCCTAAAACGCCTTTTGAATTGTCATTCACTAATCTGGATAAAACATGCAAAGGGATATCAAAAATGTATAAGGTATTGTGTGAGGGTTTGCTTCGGGAGGAATTTCCTTGTCTGGGGCATTGGGAGAGAGATCTAGGAATGCCTATAAGTACGCAGGATTGGGAAGCCACTTTCAATCTAGCTTGCTCTCTCTCAATGTGCGCTACACATTTGGAAGCGTCTAGGAAAATAATGTATAGGTGGTATTACACTCCTAGTCGTTTGTCGCGGATATATCCAACATCATCAGATAGGTGCTGGAGGTGCCCCACTTCTAAGGGTACCATCCTCCATATTTTCTGGGAGTGTACAGTATTGTCCAGCTTTTATCAGCAAGTAGAACATTTCTTACGATCTCTTTTAGGGGTTGACATTCAGCTCGCCCCTGCTCTAGCCCTACTGCATGTGGGATTGGTGGATTTCTCTCCGGGTGTCAGAAACGTACTTTTTCATGTATTGCTGTCTGCAAAAATATTGATTGCAAAATACTGAAAATCTACAAAAGTGCCTAGTATGAGTGAAGTGATTTTATATGTTAACAATAATTGTGTTATGGAACACGCTTTAGCCTCTATTCAAGGGTCCTACGCTCGTACTTCCTTATGGGATCAATGGACTGACTCTACTTACTCCGACATACTCTTATGATTACCTTAGTCGAATATGTGGTCAATTTGTCGTGTCTGGATCCGGAGTTTTGTTTGTTTGTATGTTTCCTTTTTTTTTTTCTGTAAAAAATGTGATCCTTATCCCAATGCTTTGTTTGCAATGTTTCATTGCTGTATGTAATGATTAGATGTATACTGGATCAATAAAAATCTGTTTATTAAAAACACCGGCCTCCTCCATTTCCCCTCTAGCCGTCCTTTCCATCTCCAATATAGGTGTGTTTTCTGCCATTTTAGGTAGAAAAAGAAAATAATCAATTTGCTTACCATTTAGGCAAAGTAGCAGGAGAGTATAGTATGCAGCTTCTCAAACTCTAACTTGGTAGGGAGCTGTCTGTTTTTTTTTTTGTTTTTTTTTAATAGTAACTTTTTATCTAGTCTAGAACATCATGTTCAATCACACAATATTAAAACATACGTAAAAAGCATGATTATATATCAGCATGGCTCTTAATAAATTTGACACAACTTTGGCTGTCAAGGCTCCACAAACTGAAATCGACGCTAGAAACAATCTGCCATGGATTTCCGCTATAATTTCCGCCAATGCCTGATGTAACTTATAGTAAATCTGTCGAGCAAGAGGACCTCACCTCCCGTTGTTGCATATAACCAATGGGTGGAATTTAAAAAGACTGGCATTTTTATACGCCAATATTAAACCGAAGCCTACTGAAATAAGCTTTGAACTATTCGGACCACGGCTTAGAGCATCAGTAGCACTCTGGCCGGGGATTCCAGTACTAGTGGGCCCCCTGACGTTACCGCCTTTTTATGGACAATGACGTCAGGGGTTCCCTCTAGAAGTCGAGTCCCCAGCCACAGCTTTGCCAATGGTCTGGTCTGGGACACTTGCATTAGAAAGCCCCTCACGTCACTGTCGATACATGTACAGTAAAGTCAGGGGATCCTACAGAAGCAGAATCCCCGGCTACAGTGTTGCCGACGCTTTGGCCGGCGATTCCGGCATCTCAAAGCCCCTAACATCACTGTCCATATCTGGACATTGACGTCAAGGGCTCCTTCCAGGAGCGGAATTACTGGCCAGAGCATTGGCAACGCTCTGGCATTAAATTCTCGCATTACAAAGCCCTTAATATTACTATCTATGTAACGTCAAGGTTTCCTCCAGGAGCAGAATCCCTGGCCAGAGCATTGCCAATGCTCTGGTCGGGGATTCCAACATCTCAAAGTCTCTAACGTCGCTGTCCATATTTTGACCCTGGCATCAGAATCTCCCTCCAGGAGCGAAATCCCCAGCAAGAGCAATGCCGAGGTTCTGGCCTAGGATTTCGGCATCTTAAAGCTCCTGAACTCACAGTCCATTTATGGATAGTGTTGTCAGGGTCTCCTCAAGGAGCGGAATTCCCAGCCAGAGCGTTGCCAACGTTCTGCCTGTGGATTCTAAGTTTTGAAGCTCCTAACATCACTGTTCATATATGGACAGTGATGTCAAGGGCCTTCCCAAGACAGGGGCCCCCAGCCAGAGGGCTTTCGATGCTCTGGCTGGAGACTCCATAGTTGAAAGCCCCTGACATCACTGTCCATATATGGAAAGTGACATCACAGGCTCCCTCAAGAACCGGTTTTCCCTGCCACAGCATTGTCGATGCTCTGGCTAGGGATTCCAGCATCTCAAATCCTCTGACGTCACTGTCCATATATACACAGTGACGTTAGGGGCTTCCTCCAGGAGCAGAAACCTTGTCCAGAGTGTTGCCGATGTTCTAGCCTAGGATTCCGGCATCTTAAAACCCCTGTAGTCACTGTCCATATATGGACAGTAACGTCAGGGGCTTTCCTGAGCCTAGTGCTTAAAGTAGCTCTGTGCCCGAGAAATTCAGGTGACATATCCCACTGTATGTGTATACAATGGGATACATCGAGGCCTTCCGTTGGAGGTATACGTACAGTCTTCTCCCGACGTATACCTCAGTCGAAAAGAAAAAACTTAATGTGAACATACTCTAAGAAGCCCACAGCTCTGAACAAATTTGGCGCACCTTGGGTGTTCAGTGCTCCACAAACAGATACCTACGCCAGCTAGCATAGCTTTCAGCTATAATATCCGCTGGTGTAAATTATATTAAATCTGTCATGCAGCATAAAGTCTCAAAAAGCTAACATTGTTACTCAAAACAGGCGTGCGTGAAAATTTCCAATTACAATACTTCACAAAATTACGGATTTGAAAAATATTTACTTTTGAGCTACTTTGCCTAAATTGTTAGCAAATGGAATAAAAAAACACCCAGGAAAAAAAAGCAATTAAAAAACTATGGCCTCCTCCATTTCCCCTCTAGCCATCCTTTCCATCTCCAAAATGGTGTGCTTTCTGCCATTTTAGGTAGAAAAAAAAAATCTATTTGCCTACCATTTAGGCAAAGTAGCAATAGAATATAGTATGCAGCTTCTCAAACTCTACCTTGGACAGCTGTCTGGTTTGTATTTTAATAGTACGTTTTTAATCTAAATTTACTTTTTACTCTGTTATTTTTTCGTTCAAAATTTCGAGCTCACATTGACTTGGTCCTCCACTATAGGACCTCTCTATCTATTGAACTAAGTATCATTACTAAAACTTATCTGAATCTGATTCTTAAACATCTAGTTACTACTTCTGATCATACAGTGCAGTCAGCCATGGATCCTCCCGGCGGAGCAGAGGCTGTCCCCTATGGCAGCTACCTCCGAATTACTCTCCAAGAGCTGTGCCGGTTCCGGCGTATTGCCTTCCCGTCCCGCGACATCAAGGATCGGCTGATTGAGAAGCTCCAAGCCTGGGACCTGGCGAACCCGGCTGAGATGGGAGAGATGGCCGAGGGTGACGTTGACTACTGCCCCGATAAACCGGCCAGTCGCCAGGGAACCGGCCATAGCGCCATCTCGGACACCCAGGCCCTGCGGATGGGGGATCTGCTGACCGCTCTGGGGCCTCAAAGCTCCGAGGCCGAGCGCCTGATCATCGTTGGGGCCGTGGCCCGTGCAGTGGCACCCCCAGAACCAACAACCCCAATCCCTGCCGGGCCCCAAAGACCCCAACTACGATACAACGACCTCCCCAAGTTGGATCCTTCGTCCACGGATATCGATGCGCACCTAACCATGCTGGAGACACAGCTACAGGTGCATGACATCCCCACCACCGAATGGGCTCGCTACGTGGGGCCCAGCCTGCAAGGGAGGGCCCTTGAAGTCTACCGGAGCCTAGGTCCAGAGGACGGAAGGGACTACGGTTGCCTCCGGGACGCTCTGCTGAAGAGGTATGCGATCAGGGGAAGAAGGCCTTCAGTCGGGAGGCCCTGGAGGACCTCGTCATTTTGGAGCAACTCCTCTCCAGGATGGAGGTCCCCGTTCGTGCCTGGTTCGTGGACCGCCACCCCAGCACCCCTGAAGATGCCGCCACCCTGGCCAACGAGTTCTTGGCCCACCGACCCCAGTGGAGAAGCTTTCCGCGCCAGGACCAACGCCGAGAGCTCCGAGCCCCTACCAAAATAGCGGAACCACCCCGGCCAACTTCGATGAGACCCCAGCCGACGGGACTGCCCCCTGGCCCAATCAACGGTGCCCTTTCCCAGACCAACCCCAACCCGGGTCGCCTTTTGCCCGGAGGCAGGCGACCCCGATGAGTGTGACCACCTCCTAGATGCACCAGAGGTGGAGGAGGTGGTCTATCACGTAGAGCTTGCGAGCCTCGTGACGAACCAGGTCCCTGCCAACATGCAGGGCCGCCGACAGCCCGTGGTGCTGGGACGTCGCACCGTCCAAGGACTCCGTGACTCGGGGGCATCCCTCACCCTGGTAAGAGCGGACCTGGTTCCCCAGTCTAAGGTTCTTCCCCAGCGATTAGCCCGGATTGCCCTGGCGGACAGACAGCAGCGGTCCATTCCCTGCGCCAGAGTCTACCTGGACTGGGGCCCCGGAAAAGGGGAGGTCGAAGTCGGGCTCATGCCGGATCTCCCCGCCGATGTCTTATTGGGGAACGACCTTGGGAATGGTCTCACAAGTCAGTTCGCTGGGGCCGTGACCTGCAGCCAAGCCCGGGAGAACCTTTACCGGCCTCCACCACCGACCCGTGTAACCACCGAGGCTCCTCTCCCGGAAGCCCCGCCCCCCGAACCACCGGTGGTAAGTACCCAAGCCCCTGATGCCTCACAACTTACCGACCTGACGAACCCCCCGACAGACCTGGGGAGGTGGATAGGGTCGCTTTTAGGGAGGCCCAGCATACGGATCCTTCCCTGTCCTCTGCCCGTAGCCTGGCCGATCGACCACCCAGTGGAGGGGCCCAGGCAGGGTTCCAGTGGGACAACGGGCTGTTGTACTGGGTCAAAGCCCCGACCAAGCCCGCGTCGCCCTGGACCACCTCCAAACAGCTGCTTGTTCCCCAAGCCTACCGTGCACGACTGTTAGCCCTGGCCCACGATATACCCGCAGCGGGTCACACTGGGACCAGGTCCACCAGGGCCCGGCTCTCGAAGGCTTTCTTTTGGCCAGGGCTGACTGAGGACGTGCGGCGGTACCGAGCTTCATGCTCTGTCTGCCAACGGGTGGCGGGGGCCCCGCGCAAGGTGCCGCTCAAGCAGCTGCCCCTCATCCGAGAGCCCTTCCAGCGGGTGGCCATAGATCTGGTTGGCCCCATTAATCCTCCCAGCCGAGGGGGAAAGCGTTACATCCTAACCCTGGTAGACTTCGCTACCAGATACCCGGACGAAGTGGCTCTGTCCTTCATATATGCCGAGCACGTCGCCCAGGGACTCATGGACATCTTCAGCCAGGTGGGGTTCCCGCGTGAGGTACTCACAGACCAGGGATCTCAATTCCAGGGAGAACTCATGCAGGACTTCTGGAATCGGCACGGGGTGAGTTCTCTAAGAACCACCGCCTAACACCCCCAAACGAACGGACTGTGTGAAAGGTTCAACGGTACCCTCAAGCAGTTGCTACTCCGATACGTCCACTCGGAGGGGAGAGACTGGGACCGCTCCTTGCAGCAGCTTCTCTTTGCCTATCGAGAGGTGCCGCAGGAGTCTACCGGGCACTCCACATTCGAGTTGCTGTTCGCGAGGCGGCTCCGGGGACCCTTGGACTTAGTCCGGGAAGGTTGGGAAGGGAAGTTTGCAAGCCCGGAGATCCCGGTAGTAGACTATGTGAGCCAAATGTGGGAGCGCCTAGCACGGCTGATGGATTTGGCCCATCAGCGATTGGAAGTAGCTCGAAGCCGTCAACGGGACGAGTACAACCGTAGCGCCCGACACCGAGAGCTGGGGGTGGGGGAGAAGGTACTGGTCCTCGCGCCAGTACGAGGCAACAAGTTGCAGGCCAATTGGGCTGGACCGTACACTGTAGTGGGGCGACAGGGGACGACAAACTACCTAGTAGCCCACGACAAAGCAGAAAAGCGGGTATGGAACTACCACATAAACCGGCTCAAGGCCTATGTGGTAAGGGAGGTAGGAGCGGTCGCGATATGCTGCCCGCCCATGGACAACCCTGACGTGGACCGCATCCCTGACCTACTGGCAGAGGCCCGACGCCAGACAGGGCTGGCAGATGTGCAGCTTGAAGTCCAGCTATCGTGCTTGCAGAGTAGGGAGATGGGGGAGGTGTTAGCAGCCCAGGAGGCCCTGTTCACCGCGTCCCCCGGACGTACCTCCCTAGTCGCTCACGAGGTCGACACTGGAGTAGCCCGACCCCTGAGGCAGCCCGCGTTCCGAGTGACTCCCTCAGTGCTGTCCGCGATGAGAAAAGAAGTAGAAGACATGCTGGAGATGGGGGTCATTGTACCATCTCACAGTCCTTGGGCTGCCGGCGTTGTGTTGGTCCCCAAGAAGGACAAAACCACGAGGTTCTGTGTAGACTACCGGCGGCTGAACGAGGTAACCGTTACGGATGCCTATCCGATGCCCCGGATTGATGAGCTGCTCGATAGGCTGGGAGGGGCACGCTTCGTGTCCACTCTGGATCTCAGCAAGGGCTACTGGCAGATTCCTCTGACCAAGGAAGCCCAAGAGCGCTCGGCGTTCATCACCCCGTTCGGCCTGTTTGAATTTACGTGCACGCCGTTCGGAATGAAGAACGCCCCCGCGACCTTCCAGAGGGTGGTCGACCGGATCCTCGTGGGGTGTCAGGAGTTTGCCCAGGCCTACCTGGACGATATCGCTATCTTTAGCGAGACTTGGGAGGAACACTTGGGGCACGTGGCGCAGATCCTGGAGCGCATCCGGTACGCCGGCCTCACCATCCGCCCCGACAAGTGCCAGATGGGGATGGCAGAAGTCGCCTACCTGGGGCACCGAATTTGCAGCGGACAGATCCGCCCCGAGCCGGCCAAGGTGGAGGCCATTCTCCATTGGCCCCGGCCGGCCAATCAGAAGCAGGTTAGGGCCTCTCTGGGAGTCACAGGGTACTACCGAAAATTCATCCGCAGTATAGTACCCTGGCCAAGCCCTTGACCCACTTGCCGTCCAAAAGGTTCAGTCGACTGATGCCCTGGTCCCCTGACTGTGAGGCGGCCTTCGGGAGCCTTAAGACTGCCCTCTCCACCTCCCCTGTCCTGGCTGCCCCTGACTTCCACCGGCGGTTCATAGTCCAAACCGATGCCTCAGACATCGGGTTGGGAGCGGTACTGAGCCAAGTGGACCAGGCGGGCCACGAACACCAGGTCGCGTACCTCTCCCGGAAGTTGCTGGACCGAGAGAGGGCATACACAACCATTGAGAAGGAGTGCCTGGCTGTTGTGTGGGCTCTAAAGAAGCTCCAGCCCTACGTTTATGGGAGGGAGTTCACAATAGTCACAGACCACAGTCCTCTCAGTTGGTTGAACCGAACCGCCGGGGACAATGGGCGTATACTACGGTGGAGCCTGGTCTTACAATCCTATAACTTTACCATCTCTAATAACAAGGTCCGGGACCACGGGAATGCTGATGGACTCTCTCGGCAGCAGGACACTGATGGGCGGAGACTGACAGCACCGGGCCAACATCTCATCACTGACCCGACAGAGGGTCAGCAGGACTGATTCTGGATCTAAGCTGGGGGAGGTCTGTGGCGGAACGGGTGACGTTTACAGGCATTGTACCCAAATACAGGTTAAGCCTGCCGCAAACCGTCACACTCCCGCCATCCGGGTGCCATAGCTTAGATGGCGCCCGGTGCTAGATGGGGATATGTCCCCTCAAACTGCATTACGTTATGTTTGATAACCAGTTAATTTGTATTGTATTCAGTGCTGCTTCACTGTCCTCCCCCTCTAGGGTTAATCTTACACTGAAGGAGAATGAGTCACAGGCTGAGAGCGGGAACTTATCTAATGTAAATAAGAAAAAGGAGGGGGCCTGTTTCCTGAGGGAGGGGTGAGTGAGGGATATAGTGGTGCTGGATGAGTTCTCAGTTAGTTGCATCCCAGGAGAGGATGAGATAGCAGTGTGAGCTGCAGGCAGGGGATGTCTACCTCAGAGATGGTACCTGACCTAGGGACAGTAATAGAGGACAAGTGCTGGAGTCCCATCTAACTAAGGAGGATCTGGAGACACCCCAAAGGATGAAAGGTACAGTGGAGAGACCCCATAGTGAGGTAGCCTCTCCCATCCAGCCCAGAGGGGAGAAGCAGCGATGCATTGGTTCTGTGTGTGTCTGTCCCTGTTAATAAACGCGCCACTGTGGTTTGTCCCCTGTTAATCTGTGTCGCCTGAATCTATCGCCCACATTCCCTTGGCGTAAACCGACCCCCACTTACCCGGTTTCACCACAGATATTTAAAGCCATATATGCACAGTAAAGTGAGAGGCTTTCTCTACAAGCATAATTCCCGGCCACAGAGCTGCCAACGCTCCGACTTGGAATTCTCACATTACAAAGCCCCTAATGTCACTGTCTATGTACAGACAGTAACATCAAGGGATCCTCCAGGAGCAAAATCCATATATGGACAGTGACGTCAGGGGCTCCCTCCAGGAGTGGAATCCCCAGCCAGTGCAATGCCAGTGTTCTGGCCTAGGATTTTGGCATCTTAAAGCTCCTAACGTCAGTGTCCATTTATGGACAGTGTTGTCAGGGGCTTCCCTAGGAGCAGAATCCCCAGTCAGAGCGTTGCTAACGTCAGGGGCTTTCCGAGCCTAGTGCTTAAAGTAATGCTGTGCCCGGGGAGTTCAGGTGATATATCCCACTCTATGCCTATACAGCCTTCCGTTGGAGGTATACGTAGAGACTTCTCCCGACACATACCTCTGACGAAAAGAAAAAATTGAATGTGAACATACTCCAAGAAGCCCACTGCTCTGAATAAATATGGCGCAACTTGGGTTGTCAGTGCTGCACAAACTGACATCTACACCAGTTAGCATAGATGTCAGCTACAATATCCGCAGGTGTATATTAAATATGTCATGCAGGAGATCTGCTCTTCCGTTGGTCCCGACTTACTAGTTGAAAAGACGCGAAAACAGCATAAAGTCTCAAAAAGCTAACATTTTTACTCAAAACGGGCATGCGCCAAAACTTCCCATTACATTACTTTACAATATCATGTATTATAAAGACATTTACTTTTGAGCTACTTTGACTAAATCGTTAGCAAATGGAAAAAAAAAAACACCAAGGAAAAAAATTTAATTAAAAAACTACGGCCTCCTCCATTTCCCCTCTAGCCGTCCTTTCCATCTCCAAAATGGTGTGTTTTCTGCCATTCTAGGTAGAAAAATTTCTAATTGCTCACCATTTAGGCAAAGTAGCAGGAGGGTATATTATGCAGCTTCTCAAACTCTACCTTGATGAGCTGTGTGGTTTGTATTTTAATAGTAACTTTTTAATCTAAATTTACTTTTTACTCTGCCTGACTTGGTATTTATTTGTTCAGAGTTTCAAGCTCACATTGACTTGGTCCTCCCCTATAGGACCTCTCTATCTGTTGAACTAAGTATCATTACTAAAACTTATCTGAATCTGATTCTTAAACATCTAGCCATTACTTCTGATCATACAGTACTGTCAGGCAAGCATATCAAATTCAATCACACAATATTAAAATAAGTAAGGAGCATGGATACATATCAGCATTACATACACATAGGAAGAACTTTTTATTGTCAAATCTTGCTCTAAAGAGCTTAAAAAAAATACTTTCAATTAATTAAAGCTCATATCCGACTACCTTAATTAATTTACCCTACCTTAACAACTAACAATGTCACTTGTTGTGATAATTGACTTTTAAGTCCTAAAGCTGGTTACATGAATGCAATGGGGGAATTTATTAGGACTGGCATTTCATATACCGGTTTTAAACAGAAACCTTCAGAAGTAAGTTGCCATAAATTTACTAAGAAGCGGACGGCTCTTAATAAATCTGCCGCAACATGGGCTGTCAGGACTCCACAAACTCAAAGCTATGCCAGATACAAGCTTGCATAGATTTCCGCTATGATTTACACTAATTTCTGTTGTGTTTATATTGAATCTGTCGTGCAGCAGAACCCCCTACCGCTGGGACCCACTTCCTGTTTGGAAAGAGGCGAAAGCAGCATAATTTTCCAAAAAAACATAATTTTTTTTTAAAAACAGGCGTGAAACATAATTTGCAACTTTTCTTCTGTCAGATAACTACCACAAGATATTTAATAAGTCCCCCTCAATGTCTTTATTTTGACCCATTACATTGCTTTACAAAATCAAGTATTATAAACACATCTACTTTTGAGTTACTTTGCCAAAATTGTCAGCAAATAGAATAAAAAACACCTAGGAAAAAAATGCAATTTAAAAACACCGGCCTCCTCCATTTCCCCTCTAGCCTTCCTTTCCATCTCCAATATAGGTGTGTTTTCTGCCATTTTAGGTAGAAAAAGAAAATAATCAATTTGCTTACCATTTAGGCAAAGTAGCAGGAGAGTATAGTATGCATCTTCTCAAACTCTAACTTGGTAGGGAGCTGTCTGTTTTTTTTTTTTTAATAGTAACTTTTTATCTAGTCTAGAACATCATGTTCAATCACACAATATTAAAACATACATAAGAAGCATGATTATATATCAGCATGGCTCTTAATAAATTTGACACAACTTTGGCTGTCAAGGCTCCACAAACTGAAATCGACGCTAGAAACAATCTGCCATGGATTTCCGCTATAATTTACGCCAATGCCTGATGTAACTTATAGTAAATCTGTCGAGCAAGAGGACCTCACCTCCCGTTGTTGCATATAACCAATGGGTGGAATTAAAAAATACTGGCATTTTTATACGCCAATATTAAACAGAAGGCTACTGAAATAAGCTTTGAACTATTCGGACCCCGGCCTAGAGCATCGGTAGCACTCTGGCTGGGGATTCCAGTACTAGTGGGGCCCTTGACGTTACCGCCTTTTTATGGACAATGACGTCAGGGGTTCCCTCTAGAAGTCGAGTCCCCAGCCACAGCTTTGCCAATGGTCTGGTCTGGGACACTTGCATTAGAAAGCCCCTCACGTCACTGTTGATACATGGACAGTAAAGTCAGGGGATCCTACAGAAGCAGAATCCCCGGCTACAGCGTTGCCGACACTTTGGCCGGCGATTCCGGCATCTCAAAGCCCCTAACATCACTGTCCATATCTGGACATTAACGTCAAGGGCTCCTTCCAGGAGCGGAATCACTGGCCAGAGCATTGGCAACACTCTGGCCTGAAATTCTCGCATTACTAATCCCTTAATATTACTATATATGTAACGTCAAGGTTTCCTCCATGAGCAGAATCCCTGGCCAGAGCATTGCCAATGCTCTAGTCGGGGATTCCAACATCTCAAAGCCTCTAACGTCACTGTCCATATTTTGACCCTGACATCAGAATCTCCCTCCAGGAGCGGAATGTCCAGCTAGAGCAATGCCGAGGTTCTGGCCTAGGATTTCGGCATCTTAAAGCTCCTGAACTCACAGTCCTTTTATGGATAGTGTTGTCAGGGTCTCCTCAAGGAGCGGAATTCCCAGCCAGAGCGTTGCCAACGTTCTGCCTGTGGATTCTGAGTTTTTAAGCTCCTAACATCACTGTTCATATATGGACAGTGATGTCAAGAGCCTTCCCAAGACAGGGGCCCCCAGCCAGAGGGATTTTGATGCTCTGGCTGGGGACTCCATAGTTGAAAGCCCATGACATCACTGTCCATATATGGAAAGTGACATCACAGGCTCCCTCAAGAACCGGTTTTCCCTGCCACAGCATTGTCGATGCTCTGACTAGGGATTCCAGCATCTCAAATCCTCTGACGTCACTGTCCATATATACACAGTGACGATATAGGCTTCCTCCAGGAGCAGAGACCTTGTCCAGAGTGTTGCCGATGTTCTAGCCTAGGATTCCGGCATCTTAAAACCCCTGTAGTCACTGTCCATATATGGAAAGTAACGTCAGGGGCTCCTCCAGAGGCCGAATCCCAGGCCAGAACAATGCTAACGCACTGTGTGTGGATTCTTGATTTTGTTTAAGCCCCTAACTTCACTGCCCATATATGGACAGTAACATCAGCGGCTTTACCGAGCCTAGTGCTTAAAGTAGCTCTGTGCCCGAGAAATTCAGGTGACATATCCCACTGTATGCGTATACAATGGGATACGTCGAGGCCTTCCGTTGGAGGTATACTTACAGTCTTCTCCCGACGTATACCTCAGTCGAAAAGAAAAAACTTAATGTGAACATACTCTAAGAAGCCCACAGCTCTGAACAAATTTGGCACACCTTGGGCGTTCAGTGCTCCACAAACAGATACCTACGCCAGCTAGCATAGATTTCAGCTATAATATCCGCTGGTGTCAATTATATTAAATCTGTCATGCAGGAGGTCTCCTCTCCCGCTGGTACCAACATACTATTTAAAAGATGCGAAAACAGCATAAAGTCTCAAAAAGCTAACATTGTTACTCAAAACAGGCGTGCGTGAAAATTTCCAATTACAATACTTCACAAAATTACGGATTCTAAAAATGTTTACTTTTGAGCTACTTTGCCTAAATTGTTAGCAAATGGAATAAAAAAACACCCAGGAAAAAAAAGCAATTAAAAAACTATGGCCTCCTCCATTTCCCCTCTAGCCATCCTTTCCATCTCCAAAATAGTGTGTTTTCTGCCATTTTAGGTAGAAAACAAAATCTATTTGCTTACCATTTAGGCAAAGTAGCATTAGAATATAGTATGCAGCTTCTCAAACTCTACCTTGGAGAGCTGTCTGGTTTGTATTTTAATAGTAAGTTTTTAATCTAAATTTACTTTTTACTCTGTTATTTTTTCGTTCAAAATTTCGAGCTCACATTGACTTGGTCCTCCACTATAGGACCTCTCTATCTGTTGAACTAAGTATCATTACTAAAACTTATCTGAATCTGATTCGTAAACATCTAGTTACTACTTCTGATCATACAGTACAGTCAGCCAAGCATACCAAGTTACCAAGTTCAATCACACAATATTACAATGAGTAAGGATCATGGATACATATCAGCATTAGATACACATGGGTAGAACTTATCATTGTCAAACCTTGTTCTTAAAGCTTAAAAAATGGTTTCAATTTATTAAAGATCATATCCGACTACTACCATAACAATTGACAGACATCAGGGGCTCCTTCCAGGAGAGTAATCACTAACCAGAGTATTGCCGACGCTCTGGCCATGGATTCCTGGGTTTTTAAACTCCTAACATCACTGTCCATATAGTGAAAGTGACATCAAGGGCTTTCCCAAGTCAGGAGTTCCCGGCCAGTGAGTGCTTGCGATGCTCTGGCCGGGGACTCCAGAGTTTAAAGCCAAATATGGATATTTAAAGCCATATATGCACAGTAAAGTGAGAGGCGCTGACAACGCTCTGACTTGGAATTCTCACATTACAAAGCCCCTAATGTCACTGTCTATGTACAGACAGTAACATCAAGGGATCCTCCAGGAGCAGAATCCATATATGGACAGTGACGTCAGGGGCTCTCTCCAGGAGTGGAATCCCCAGCCAGTGCAATGCCAGTGTTCTGGCCTAGGATTTTGGCATCTTAAAGCTCCTAACGTCAGTGTCCATTTATGGACAGTGTTGTCAGGGGCTTCCCTAGGAGCAGAATCCCCAGTCAGAGCGTTGCTAATGTGAAAGATGATTTATTTGCTTATATTCTCTGTATGAAATTACATTGTGAATTATCAAGCAGGATGCCGAATTACTAAGATATGTATTATGTGAAAGTGATGATAATGTTTAAATGATTTAGTTTCGTGCAGCAGCCATCTTGTCTGGAGTTCCCATCTTGTCTGGAGTTCCCATCTTGTCTGGAGTTCCCTTCTTGTCTGGAGTTCCCATCTTGGTTCTTTTGTAGTGAATAGGAAAGTCATTGTTCCTTTAATACAAGTAATGTTGATTTTGTATGTTTTATCTTTGACCTTGGTTCCCATGTGAAGTTGGATAGGGAGTGAGATGGGAGGATGGCAAGTATGCGTGAGGGAAGGTCTCCCCCCATCTCCACGAGGATATTCTGTCCAAAAGAGAGATAAGAAACCTGTAAACATAATGTGTGAAGAATTATAATGATGTATCTGGGATGTACGTTATGATATGCTTTTTACTGAATAACAAATATTGTTACATTGTCTCTGATTGGTTTACCTCAAGCCTACACCCCTTCTGAATTTCAGTTTAACAGTTTGAGTTTGGTAATAAATCCTTCAGAGGAGCATTTTGAACATATAAGCAGAGTCTGTGTGTTTTCTTTTCCTCTCTCGATATATATCGGTGAAATATCCTAATTAGGATACTGACTAATGGAGTCTGGCCTTGAGAGTCTGTTGGGACTCATATAAATTTCAGTCTAATATATTTTGAGCGATGGATTTCCACGACAGTAATGGTGCCGATAAAACCCAGGAAGATTGCACGTCTGATAAGCTGTCACTGGAGAGGTCTGGCTTTGCATCTGTGAATTACAAAAAACCGCGGTAGGTAAGGAGCTTATTCTTACACCATTCACACATGTATTGCGTAAGCCTTGGAATCCAGCTGTCAGAACGTCACTTCTTTATGGATGAGACTCCTTAGTCAGAACGGGTTGAAAGATGGATCCAAAAAGGTATGTTGAAGCTTTTTGTGTGATGAAGGATTGCAGGTGTGTACGTGATCTTAACCCCTTAAGGACGCAGCCTAGTTTTGGCCTTAAGGCTCAGAGCCCATTTTTCAAATCTGACATATTTCACTTTATGTGGTAATAACGTCGGAATGCTTAAACCTACCCAAGCGATTCTGAGATTGTTTTCCCGTGACACATTGGGCTTCATATTCGTGGTAAAATGTGGTCGATATATTCAGTGTTTATTGGTGAAAAATTGCAAAATTTAGTGAAAATTTGGAAAAAATAGCATTTTTCAGAATTTTAATGCATCTGCTTGTAAAACAGACAGTTATACCACCCAAAATAGTTACTAGTTCACACTTCCTATAAGTCTACTTTAGATTGGCATCGTTTTTTGAACATTCTTTTCTTTTTCTTGGACGTTACAAGGCTTAGAACATAAACAGCAATTTCTCATATATTTAAGAAAATTTCAAAATCCTTTTTTTAAGGTACTTCTTCAGTTCTGAAGAGGCTTTGAGGGGCCTATGTATTAGAAACCCTGATAAAACACCCCATTTTAAAAACTAGACCCCTCAAAGTATTCAAAACAGCATTTAGAAAGTTTTTTGACCCTTCAGGCATTTCACAAGAATTAAAGCAAAGTGGAGGTGAAATTTGCAAATTTCATCTTTCTTGCTGAATTTAAATTTTATTCATTTTTTTTCTGTAACACAGAAGGTTTTACCAGAGAAACACTACTAAATATGTATTGTCCAGATTCTGCAGTTTTTAGAAATGTCCCACATGTGGCTCTACTGCGCTCGTGGACTAAAACACAAGCCCCAGAAGCAAAGAAGCACCTAGTGCATTTTGAGTCCTCTTTTTTATTAGAATATATTTTAGGCAGCATGCCAGGTTTGAAGAGGTGTTGAGGTGCCAAAACAGTAGGAATCCCCAAATAGTGACCCCATTTTGGAAACTACACCCCTCAAGGAATTCATTTATGGTTGTTGTTACCATTTTGACCGCACAGTTTTTTCACAGCACCTATTTGAATTGGGCTGTGAAATTAAAAAAATTTCATTTTTTCCAATAAGATGTCATTTGTGATCAAAATTTATTATTTTGACAGGGAACAAAATACCCCATTTTGTTGCCCAATTTGTCCTTAGTGCGGCAATACCCCATTTGTGATGATAAACTGCTGTTTGGGCCCATGGGAGGGCTCAGAAGGAAAGGAGCGCTATGTGTTTGTTGGAGTACAGATTTTGCTGGTTTGGTTTTTGGGTGCCATGTCGCATTTGCAGAGCACCAGAGGTATCAAAGCAATAGAAAACCACCAGAAGTGACCCCATTTTGGAAACTACACCCCTCAAGGAATTCATTTATGGGTGTTGTGACCATTTTGACCCCATAGTTTTTTGACAGAACTTATTTGAATTGGGCTTGGAATTAAAACAAAATTAATTTTTTCCAATAATATGTAGTTTTGGCTGAAAATTTCTTATTAAGAAATAAAATACCCCATTCTGTTGCGCAATTTGTCCTGAGTGTGGCAATACCCCATTTGTGGTGATAAACTGCCGTTTGGGCCCATGGGAGGGCTCAGAACGAAAGGACCACCATTTGGCCTACTGGGGATTTTCTCGTGCAAAGTCATGTGTGCAGAAGTCCCTGAGGTACCAGTACAGTTGAAACCCGCAAGAAGTGACCCCGTTTTAAAAACTACACCCTTAAGGCATTCACCTAGAGGTGTAGTGAGCATTTTGACCGGAGAGATACACCCCATAAACTGTAATGTGGGTTCTCCCGGGTATGGCAATACCCTACATGTGGCTGTTATCAGCTGCCTGGACACACAGCAGGGCCCAGAGGGGAAAGACAAGGGGGGATAAGCTGTGCGGAGTGCATCACGGTAAGTAGAATTGGGGTAAATTATAAAACAAGGGATGTATGATAAATTTTAAAACACTCTTTCATACAGAGCTCTGGTTTTTCGGGACACGCGTTACATTGATATATTGTGACCTCCCTTATACCCCTCTTATAGCAGACTTTGCACCTCTTTTGACTTTTTCCCTTCTTGCCAGTTTGGGGAACTTCTCCTGGAAAGTGTTGCCCTGGTACGATCTGTGTGGCCCCGCTTCCAGAAGTACTGGGTGCCCCCCCCCCGTTCCTGGTCCCTAAAGATTAGGTTCTTGATAATCACCTCTTGAAATTCCAGGAAAGTTCCCCTCTGGCCTGTACATCGACGTAGCACGTACACGTTGTACAATGCCATCTGTATGATGTGCCCGGCCAGCTTCTTATACCACACCGCGTGGCGCTGTAGGGCTTCGGGACTTGATCTGACAAGTCCACCCCTCCCATGTACCTATTGTAGTCCAGGATGCAGTCTGGTTTAGGGGTCTCTGTACTGGTACCTCGTACAGGTACATGGGTACTGGTGTGACATCTCTCTTGTCCTTGTACTTGACACACAATATGTTGCTGCTAGAATGTGCCCTGCGCTCACCCCTTCTTGTTTGCCCTGCAGAGTGTTAGGGAGGCCTCTCAGATTTCTTCTAGCAGTGCCGCATGCCGCAGGACTGGAAGCGAGGCAGTTGAAGAGTGGGACGCCGGTATAAAAATTATCCAGGTAGAGGTGGTAACCCTGGTCCAGCAGTGGGTGCACCAAATCCCACACAATTTTTGCATTAACGCCCAGTAAGGGGGGGCATTCTGGGGGCTGAGCACTGGTGTCCTTCCCTTCATATATCCTAAACCTGTAGGTATACCCTGATGCACTCTCGCAGCTCATACATCTTCACGCCATACCTTGCCCTCTTACCCGGCAGGTACTCGCGGAATTGAACCCTCCCTTTAAAATCCACCAAGGACTCATCAATAGAAATACACTTCTTGGGGGTGTATGCTTGGGAAAACCGGGCACTGAAACGGTCTAATAGGGGTCTCCGTTTATACAAACGGTCAAAACTGGGGTCATCTCGGGGTGGGCACGGCTCATTATCAGTATAATGTAAGAAGCGAAGTATTGCCTGATTTTTTTTTTTTTTTTAGGTTCCAGTTCAGTTCTGAAGTTGCTTTGAGGGGCCCATATATTAGAAACCCCTATCAAACACCCCATTTTAGAAACTAGACCCCTCAAAGTATTCACAACAGCATTTAGAACGTTTATGAACCCTTTAGGTGTTTTACAGGAATTTAGAGCAAAGTAGAGGTGAAATTAAAAAAAAATTTTTGTCAGAAAATCCTCTTTATACCATTTTTTTTATAACACAAAAGGTTTTATCAGAGAAACGCAACTTAATACTTATTGCCCAGATTCTGCAGTTTAGAGAAATATCCCACATGTGGCCCTAGTGCGGTAATGGACTGAAGCACCGGCCTCCGAAGCAAAGGAGCACCTAGTGGATTTTGAGGCCTCTTTTTTATTAGGCACCATGTCCGGTTTGAAGAGGTCTTGTGCTGCCAAAACAGTGGAAACCCCCCAAAAGTGACCCCAATTTGGAAACTAGACCCCTTGAGGAATCCATTGTAGTTTTCTTGGGGTGCATGCGACTTTTTGATCAGTTTTTATTCTATTTTTAGGTGGCGTGGTGACTAATAAACAGCAATTCTACTATTGTTTTTTTAATCAATTTTTTTTACAGCGTGCACCGTGCTCTATAAATGACATATTCACTTTATTCTGCGGGGCGATACGATTACGGCGATACCAGATGTTTATAGTTTTTTTTTATGTCTTATGGCGTTTGCACAATAAAATACGTTTTGTAAACAATCATTCACTTTTTGTGTTACCTTATTCTAAGAGCCAGAACGTTTTTATTTTTCCATCAATAAAGCCGTGCGAGGACTTATTTTTTGCGTAACGAACTGTCGTTTCTATCAGTACCATTTTTAGGTACATGCGACTTTTTGATCTCTTTTTATTAATTTTTTTGGGAGGTGAAGTGACCAAACAATTGTTATTGTGGTACGGTTTATTATTATTTTCTTTTACGGCGTTCACCGCGCGGGATAAATAACGAAATAATTTTGTAGTTCAGGCCGTTACGGACGCGGCGATACCAATTATGTATAGTTTATTTGTTTGTTTATATATTTTTATTAATAATAAAGGACTGATAAGGGAAAAGGGGGGATTTTTACTTTTAATACTTTTAAAACTTTTATTTTCTTATTTTTACACATCTTTTTTTAACTTTTTTTTAACTTTATTACTTTGTCCCACTAGGGGACTTGAGGGCAGGAGGCCCTGATCGCTATTCTAATACACTGCACTACATGCGTAGTGCAGTGTATTAGAACTGTCAGCTACTCACTGACAGCAAGCATAGTGGGTCCTGACTTCGTCAGGACCCACTAGGCTTCCGTCGATGGCAGAGCCGGACGCCATAGTTTGGTGTCCGGTTGCCATAGCCACCATCGCCAGCCGCTATCGCGTAGCAGGCTGGCGATGGCAGCTTAACCCCTAAAAAGCCGTGATCACTATTGAACACGGCTTTTAAGGGGTTAATCAGCGGGGACACAGCGATCGGTCCCCGCTGTAGGAGCTGTGACAGCTGCTGTACGAGACAGCAGCGTCACAGCTCCTGTATGTGTCGGGAAGACGGCCGAAATGGGCGTTATCCCCGCGACGTAATAATCCGTCGCTGAGCGCTAACGATACAGTTAGCGCGACGGATTATTACGTCGCTGAGCGCGAAGGGGTTAAACTGTTGATTTGAAAGACATGAGAGAATTTTTGCCAGCAAATACATAGTTAACAATTGTGAGATGTCTTTGGAATGCAGTGACGTAGCGCATGGCAGAGAGAAGTCGTAACTCACATGTGAAGTATTTGAAATGCAAAGATTGTAGTTTGGACTGTGAGGAAAAAACAAAACTTCTGCTTGCTGCTTTGTTGTAGCGTTATTTGTTATTTAGTTGTTTAAAATTGTTGAGGATTAATAGTTGTTCTGTTACCCGTTTGTCTGGGATTATAGTTGGGAGGTACTGACTGGTATTGGCTCAGACCCATAGACAGTTGTGAGTAATATCATGTAGTACCACAGGAGCTTCAATGGTTAAGTCCTGATAATGTAGAATCCAGTGCAAGGAGAAGCAATTGTGTCTATATTGAATTTGCATTCAATACCATTACCCAGTGCAACAGGGAAAACTTTGAATACTGTATTAGAAAATCATTTATATTTTCCTAACTCATTGCCAGACAGTGATATTGTGTGTAAGGGTCCATAAACCAGTTGTATGCATTGCCAGACTGGCATAAGGTTGGAATCAGTACAGACTGATTTCTAGCACATGATAATCCGGCATATACACTTTGATGTAAAATAACATCCAAGTAATTAAGTCTGTAGTAGTATAACATCAGACCGCTGGATTGAATACTGTTGTAATATAACATCCTGTATTCAATGAATGACCCTGACACTTATCCCAGGTGCCACATGTGTCGTAGTAGTAATTACAGTAAAGAACATTGGTATTGGATCAGACCCATAGCCCGTAAATAAATTATCACCAACATAGATAATAGCACCCTAAACTACAACCCACAGAGTGAACGGCTGAGCGGCGAGGATAATATATATATGTTACCAAATATAATTTGCATGTGAAACCATTGCAAAGTGCTAGAGGAAAGAGTTTGGGATATATGTTACATTACGGGCTGTATGAACTGAAAGACACCCCCCGGCAGCAAGTGTTCTGCATAAGTGAAGTGTTACCAACTCCTGCTTGAATCAATGGAGGTTCATGAATGTCGATTGTGTTGAAGAATTTGCTCTTGTAATTGTTGATTGGCAGCATTTTGTCTGTTCTTGATGTTCAATCCAGTGAGGGATCAGAGAATCCTACTGCTAGAATGTCTGGAGGAACGACTTTTGATATCGTATTGGTAAGACAGTCCAGGAGATAGACTGGTCTGAGATATTTGTCGGCAAACTTGGCCTGTTTGCCTGGAGGTGGGGGATTTACCGGAAATCACCCTACTGCTCTCCGACCATGGGGTCAGGAGGAAGTTGGACAAAGATGCTTTGGGGCACTGGTCCCGGCCAACATTAGAATGAGCAAAAGGAGCTGGGGCTTTAATTATAAAGTATGTGAAGGCAAAATAACACACTGAAAAAAAAATTGTTGAAGAGGCTGGCAGCCGTAAGAAGGATGTTTGCATGTGATCAGGTGATTACAGGTAGTTACAAGTAAGATGATGTGAGAAAGAACAATTTAAATACAGGTGTAAATTTTCATTGGAAGAGTGAAGAAAACGGAGCAGCCAGGTACATTGCAGTGACTAACGTGGGTCAGAACGGGGTGAGTGTAATGTGTAATGTGATGTGACATCTGTGTGATGTGTGATACATATGTAATGTGATGTGTGATGTGTGCAATGTAACATGTGTGATGTGATGTGACATCTGTGTGATGTGTGTAATGTAACATGTCTGAAGTTTGAAACTAATGGCCACAATAAAAGCAGAACTATATTGTATGTTTCCTATTTTTAACAGCAGTAATGTCTAAAAATGTTAGTGTTTTGTGTATGGGGTTAAAATCAGTTCCACTTTTTTTTCATTTTTTTTATGCAACGTGTTTTATTTTCGCGCAGCGCAGTCGTCTGTAACTACACCAAGCGAGAAAAATAAAACAGCCGGCTGGATCTGTTTGTAGAAAGATAAAAGCTATACTGCAGATTAATGTGTTATGATGTGATAAGATTTAATGTTGGAATGTTCTGATGTTGATTCAAATGAATTAAAATACAGATATTGTGAGACGGGGGTTTTGAAAATGTATGAGCCCCCTCTGTTCCCTATTCTTATGTACAGCTTATTGGTTTGCAGTAATTAATATTACCAGATATATTATTTTCTGTGTTATTGAATAACTAATTACATTTGTCTTGGTTTTTTTTGTTTTCACACATGAGGCGCGTGCTATGGGGCTGCCTAAATGTTATTTTTGAAAATGTGAGATATTTTACAGGTAAATGGTTGCAGGTCATTTTAAAGATAAAATGTATTTTTGTCAGGAGAAAGTAATCTTTTTTGTTCCAGGCTGTTGTGTATTACAAGGGGTTAAACTAGTGCCCCCCCCCCCCGATAGAGTGCCTAATCTCATTATGTTAATATGTAGTTTTGAACCCTGCTACATTACTTTCGCAGAGTCCAAATAGGAGGGAATGGTGAAGGGACTGATCAGGTAGTTTTGTTTTGTGTTTTATTTTGTTTTGAATTAATGAATTTGGTTCTAGGAGATCTACAAAATGTGTATGAGCTTCAAGGAGTAACCCAGATTAAATATATATGACAGTAACCTACATTTTGAGGTTTTTCTGTGTAGATGGTTCCAGATCCTTCCAGAACGGTGAAGCTGTGCTGTAGTCTCCACCCAATATGAGTTACTGTGTAAGAGACCATCCCCCTCCAGCCAATTTACACAGGAGGCAGAGGTGACGTCACTCACAGATGAGTCTTTACAGATTTAGATGGGGAGAAGGCAAAACAAAAAAATTGTTTGAATATTGTTTATTTTATGCCAGATTTCAGTAACATATTTTGTTTGTTTTTGTATTAATCAGGTATTTACAGGACCTGGTGGGTGGGATTTACAAGTGTTCTGGATTATCAGATAAATGTGGAACAATAAAACTCCACCCTTTTGAAATGTTCTATCTATATGTGACATGGGTTTCCAATGTAAATTTGTAATGTAGACATACTTTATCATATACAGCATGTGTAGAACAGGATAGGAGGCACAAGGTAAATTACCCAGAAACCACTCTCACCTTCTTGTTCATCTCAAGGAGCGGAGCTGGAGGTGCTCGCTGAGGCTGTAACCTGGCAGAAGGTAAGACGGCCGACATATACACTGACTCTAGGTCTCTAGGTACGCTTTTGGCATCACCCACAATTATGGGCCCATTGGTAGTAGGAACTTTATTGGATCATTGGGTAAGCCAATTGAGAGAGCAAGAGAAAACAGAACTGACAACAAGGGTATATGCAGCCAGGTGTCAGTAAATTGGCTTGTCCCTGGATACAATAATGCCACCACTAGGTTTGTAGCAGCCGGCATGATGTGCGCACGGCATGACATAGGTAAAACAGCAAAGGTACCTGTGAAAAGTGCAGCCCGGCCAGATTACCCGTCCCAGCGACTGCAGAACATACAACTACCCGAGGTAGAAGTGTATGACAATGTGCTCGTGTGTGTAGACCTGTTCTCAGGGGGGCCTGAAGCTCGGCCTGTATTTTCCCCACTGCAGACGTTGTGTGTAAGTGACAGGGGAACAATGGTATCCCAGGTATTGACCTGATGTTTGTACAATAAGATATCAGCAGTTCTCCAGATGTTATTCCAAAGTTAGTTTGTTTAATAATTGTATTTAAGAAGGGTTGTGGGAATATTAAATACTGAAGTTAAGCTTTATGTAAAGTTCTGGACCAGCCTTAGCATTGGACTATTAGAGTCATGCGTCAGATAATAGGTACAGAAGTGGAATATTCCCATTTGAAAACATTTTTAGTTATTTGTTTTTTGTCGTTGTTATTGTGAAAGGAAAATTCTGTGCAGTGTTTGTGTGTGTGTGTGTGTATATATATATAAAAAGAAGAAAAATGAGTTTGCATGTATAATTTCTAATTATTGCTCAATGTGAACGTTTGATGTAAAGATGTTATTTGTTAATGTTTTTCTTCAAATTAATTATTTGATTAAGATCAATTAATGTTTGTACAATGAAAAAGCTTGTTCTCCACAGGAAGAGTCCAACTTGGAGCGGAAGGCGTGAGAACCAGATTCTAACAGAATGTGGACGGATAAGGGAACGTGAACCGGTAAGACCCAAGGCACTCTTGATGGCTTTTGCATTGATGGTGTATGACCTCACATATGCCCCAAGACTGCAAGGATCGATTTGGTAAGATCTAATTGGTATGTCCCAGGCTTTACAGCTGATGCTGGTAAATTCTGTTAGAGCTGTTTGATTTTCCTACAGAACAGTCCTGGCAGACCGGTGCCAACCTTATCATACCCTTCTCCCACGAAGAGAAAAGACCTTGAGAGGCCTCCCCATGCAATACAAATTAGAGTAAGGAAAATTGGTTTGCGACATTTGTCAGATAAACATGTGGAATCTGTGTATATTTTGGTGAGCTGGAAATGTTCCAGGCAATCAGCTCAGATCAAGGTACAAATCCTGCTGGAAAGCGTGACACCAAGTGCAAATGAAATGTACCCAATAATTACACATCTTCTAGGTGCCCTGTCCATTGGAACAGAGAAGTTTTTCTTATATAAAAGGTGTTTGTTTGATTTAGTTTAAGGGCCTGACATTGTTATTGTATGTACTTAGAACAACTTTTATAGTACGTAGATGTTATCACCAGATTAGTAACAATTGACAAGGGTTGGGGTTCCCCAGCAAGTGCCAGTAAACATGAACTAAAAGATTTTCAATACGATGAACTCCATTACTGAGGTGCGGCAGGCGCAGCCGGAGCCAGTACAACGCGTTTGTCATGAACTGACGGAAGTGTCACAATTCCAAGCAGCCGCCCAGACAAGTAAGAAGACAGATGAGCAGAGGGTTTGTGGGGTCACAATAACACCCCACTAATCCGCCTACGTGGGATCTCACACCAGGCTCACAGCATGAGGTGTTGTGTATAGCCCGGCGACGTAAACTAAAAGAGACGGTGTCTGACAGATGAAAAGGACCAAATCAAGTCCTGATGACATCAGCAAAGTTCCAAGTAAAGACCAAAGACCTGAGTGAATCCGTCAGCAGTATCAAGTGTTCTAATCAGAAGACAGGAGAAGAAGAGGACGATGATGTACATGACTTGTCGATACACTGGTGGGACCCCATACCCTAACCGGACATTGGTGATGGCATCATATTAGTTGTGGCCCTATTGATATATTGTTTGAGTTTCATAATCATAATATATATAATTTCTGTAATTTAATATGAGAAAAAGGGAGGTTTGTGAAGGATGATTTATTTGCTTATATTCTCTGTATGAAATTACATTGTGAATTATCAAGCAGGAGGCCGAATTACTAAGATATGTAATATGTGAAAGTGATGATAATGTTTAAATGATTTAGTTTCGTGCAGCAGCCATCTTGTCTGGAGTTCCCATCTTGTCTGGAGTTCCCATCTTGTCTGGAGTTCCCATCTTGGTTCTTTTGTAGTGAATAGGAAAGTCATTGTTCCTTTAACAGGTTCCCGACCGCTGGCCGTAAATATACGGCCAGCGGTCAGGGTCTCTAAAGTCCGCCGTATAGACTATTTACGGCGGCACTTCAGAGACTGTGCACGCGCGATCGCGTGCACACAGCTCTGTGCCCTGGCTGTTGCTAACAGCCATGGGCACTGGGCAGAATGTCAGGGGTCAATCTTTTGGCCCCTGAACATGTGATCGCTGTGACAACCAATCACAGCGATCACATGCATTTCTGCATAGAAAACAGTGTGCACGCGATCGCGTGCACACAGCCCTGTGCCCACGCTGTTACCAACAGCTCTGGGCACTGGGCAGAGTATCAGGGACCAATCTGATGGTCCCTGAACATGTGGTCGCTGTGAAAACCTATCACAGCGACCACATTTGTTTTATTTAGACTTTTCTGGCAGTAAATCTCCTGCCTCTTTTCTTCTCCTCAAACATTGTTTCAGTTTGAGGAGAAGAAGAGACTCGAGAGAATCTGCCAGAAGAATACAGTTACAGTTACACAAAAAATACAGTTACACTCTAAAACATTCTCTGTATAGATAGATTTCTATCTATCTATACAATCTATCTATCCATCTATCTTTTTTTCTATCTATCTACCTTTCTTTCTTTTATTCTATTAGAATAGGCAGGTAGGGAGTATATAATTATATATATATCCACATATATATAATATATATAGCAATAGCGGTTTATTTTTTTGTTAGCGGTAGTGTAGATATATATATAGCAGTTAGTTTGTGTATTTTATATAAAAAAAAAAAATAAAAAATTTGTTTAGTTAGTGTTAGTGTTAGTTACGTTATGGCGAGGAAGTTGTTTAGCGCCGAGGAGGCATACGCCATGCTGTGGTCTGAGTCGGAGACCGCATCAGAGATGGCGTCCGACATGGAACCTGTTTTGGGCAGTGACGATGACAGCGTCACTTCAGGTTCATCTTCAGGGGACGTTGTCCCTGATGCAGTTGAAACTGCAGAACTTGAAAGCGCAGGGCCAAGTAGCGCTGTAGCACGGGACAGCCTGGTCCCTTCAGTCCAGGCTCTTGTATGGGCACCTGCCCCATCTTTTGGGCCTAGAATCCACGGATTTACTGCCACTCCTGGCATAACCGTGGACAATACAAATTTTGTCCAAATGGATTACTTCCATTTATTTATAACGGACGACATCCTAAATCAGATTGTCCACGAAACAAATTTATATGCCACGCAATATATAAGGCAGAAACCTTCATCCACCCATGCCAGAGATTGGACGCCCACCAATTTGCTGGAATTAAAAAAAAAATTGGGGCTCACCCTAAATATGGGTATTGTCAAAAAGCCCTTCATTAGGTCTTACTGGTCAACAAGACCCGCCCAAGCCACCCCAGTATATTCTGCAGTAATGCCCAGGTCTCGTTATGAGACAATAATGAGGTTCCTCCACTTCAATGACAACGCACAGGCCCCCCCAAGTACCGATGCAAACCGGGATCCCTGAGCAGAATGTAAGTGTGGACGAATCCCTCCTCAACTTTCATGGCAGACTTAGCTTTCGCCAATATCTACCTTCAAAAAGGGCAAGATATGGCGTTAAGCTCTACAAATTGTGTGAAAGCGAGTCAGGATATACCACCGCCTTCAGGATTTATGAAGGGCGGGACCGCACAATAAATGTTCCTGGATGCCCCCCTGATCTTTCCACCAGCAGTAAGATTGTGTGGGAGATAATGCAGCCTCTGCTTCACAAGGGGTACCACCTGTACGGTGATAATTTTTATTCCAGTGTGCCCCTGTTTAGGCATTTGCATGCTGCAAGGACTGGGGCATGTGGTACCATGCGCAAAAACAGAATTGGTTTTCCACAGCAATTAGTGGGGAAGCGCATGGTAAAGGGGGACTCCTGTGCTTATGCATCTGAAGAATTGCTGGCGGTCAAGTTCAGGGATCGCAAAGATGTGTATGTGCTAAGCACGATTCATACCGCAGGAACAGTGGCAGTGAGGGAAAGAGGGGCAACATGGGACAAGCACAAACCAGTGAGCGTGTCCGAATATAACAAGTACATGGGGGGGGGGGGTGGATTTAAGCGACCAGGTTTTACAGCCCTATTTAGTAAAACGCCAAACTAAAACCTGGTACAAAAAGGTGGCCATTTATTTGTTACAGGTGGCAAATCCACAACTCATCTGCGCTCTACAAAAAAAACAGAGGCAGAGACACATACCTGGACTTCCAGGAAAAAATTATTGAAGGCCTCATTTTTGATGTTCAGGACACCCGAGAATGCCCCCAGTCTGAGGATGTCACGCGACTGACTGAAAGACACTTCATCAGTCGGATTCCCCCAACTTCAACCAGAAGCAAACCCCAGAAAAAGTGCCGCGTCTGCAGAAAAGACGGGCACCGCAAAGATTCCCGATATTTCTGTCCCTCATGTCCCTCACAACCAGGCCTGTGCATTGAGCCATGTTTTAAAAAATACCACACTGTTCTGAATCATTAGATTTTAGTTAATTTGTTGAAAATATATTTGCCCTACATTAAGTTTTTATTTTTCCCCTGATTTTACTCCAAGGGTGAGGGAGGGAATGGGTGGGGGGTGGATGTCATGTTTGCATGTTCTCTAAAGTTCATCTGCTGGAGAGTCCATTTGCATTAACCTGCAATTTCTTATTTTAGAAAACCCCATAAAATAAATTCCCATTGTACCCCTAGATGAATATTTTGGGATTTCTGCTTCAAGAGCAGATATTTTGGACGTGTTATAGAAACTGTTGAGTTTTGTAAAACCAGCTTTGAAAAAAAGCGATTTGTGAAATAATCTTCTTCTATCCTCCGCCCTCCTACATCTCTATGTGATAAATAAGGCCACATATTTGGTATCCCCGTGCACAGGAGAAGTGGCAGAATGTGAAAGGAGATGAATTTTGGCCGTGGTCTATGCCGTGTGTGAAAAATGCTGGTATAAACTGACGCATTTGCTAAAAAATTGCTAATTTTATTTTGATCCATCTTATTCAAGAAACTTTCAGAAGAAAACTGGACTGTCTAAAAATATGATAAACCCCTTGAAGGAAACCTTGTGGGGTCTACTTGTGTGAATGAAGTCATTTATGGGGTGATTCTAATGTTTCAGCAGCATTAGGCCCCCCAGAAAACAGTATGCGGCTATAAAGTCAAGTGCAGAATTCATGGACCAAAAAGCCTCCTTTTATGCCAAGCCCTGGCACATGCCCGCACAGTGAATAAGGCCCACATATTTGGTATCCCCATGCACGGGAGAAGTGGAAGAACGTGAAAGGAGATGAATTTTGTCCGTGGTCCATACCGTGTGTGAAAAATGCTAGCATAAACTGCCACAATTGCTAAATTCTTGCATTTTTTTCCAATTTTGCCCACTTTAGAGAAAAAAATAAAAATGATATATACTGACAAATGCCACTAAAACAAAGCCCTATCTGTCCTTTAAAAAGAGTGTAAAATTCAAAGATGAACTTTATTCACCTGCTGAGTTATAGTCATCTAAAGAAGCGCAAAGCAAAATTGTGAAATTTGCTCTCGTCATTTAGCTGTAAAACAGCCTAGTCCTTAACCGGTTAATGTAAGGATGTGTACACTTAATTGTGCAGCAACGCTTGTTGTCTCCATTCTATGTCAGTGTGGGAAGTAGATGTCCGGCCTTATGATTTTGTGATATGTGATAGACCCAGAATCCCAATCACCAAACCAAAGAATGCAAAATAAAGACACAAAACATTATAATTGGGTGTTAAATGGTCAAAACTTTTATTATATTATATGACCAAACCCAAAATGGCAAACCTCCGACTCACGAAGAGTCACCCTCCAGCACGCAGGAAAGGAAAAACCCCCTGTGGGGGAAACCTGTAGGGAAACCATGGCTGGAGGATTGCCCTTCCTCTGGGCTTAGAAGGTGCCAAAATATCATTTGTAACAGAATTTGTACGTTTTCTCAGATTTTCAAGGAAAGACATTACAATGAACGAACGACATAAAACACATAAATCGGCTGATCTGGTTGGCTAGGCGGATGTCTCTCTTCCTGGGCACCCATTAAAATGAATGGGTGATCCACGGATGAGACGGGTCCTCCAGATGCCTCCTTGTAGCACCTGTCTCCGCTCCGGCTAATAGAGGGGAATCTCCTGCTGGAAACCCCCCTCTATTACAGACAACCCGTATGAAGAGGATGGCATCACTGTGATGAAGAAGTGGTCTGGGGTGAAGGGTTTCCCTGCTAGAACCTACAAATTACATCAGGTCGGCATTGGTGGGGAAGTCAAGCTCAAGGTCCTCAGTCCCATCCAATATGGCGCTGAATGTGGCAGTAAAACCTTCTAATATGGAATCTTCTTTATGTCATAAACATTTGTATTTATGACATCAGCACCTTCATCATCATTACTACAGGAGTTTATTAACACTGCACAACTCATACATTGTGACGTCACCCACAGTGGTCTGAAGTGTTAACCCTTTAATGACTGGCAGTGTACTTACCACAGAGGCCATAAAGCTGAATAGAACATATCAGCGGCCATAAAGGAAAAGGGGTAATGCAGGGATCATCTCCGCACAAGAACAATCCATGACAAAGGGTTCTCCAGGATGAGAGAACTTGTCTGCTTTCTCCAAACACCAGCACCACACCTGTCCATAGGTTGTGTGTGGTATTACAGCTCATTACCATTCACTTCAATGGAGCTAACCTGCAATACCAGATACAACCTGTGGATAGGTGTGGTGCTGTTTTTGGAAGAAAGCAGCCATATTTTTCTAATCCTGCACAGCCCCTGTTAGAAATAGTTCAAAAAAAGGGGGGAGAAGGAGAAGAAGGGGGGAGGGAAAGAAGAAATTAAAAAAAGGTAAAAAGAGGAACTCTGAGGTAAAAGAAATCAAACTAGACTGAAAGGAGTCTGCTGGAGGTGCCAGATGGAAAGACAGATTTCTGCCATGGGGACCAGATTAGTTGAAATGTATCTTGAAGGGGGGCTTCAGAGAGTGGGTTTTAACCCCTTCCCGCCCTATGAAGTGCTGTTGCATTGAAAAACTATGCCGTTCATCTTCGAATGCAGCGTCACAAAAACAAATTATTTTGTAAAAAATAAAACGATATAAATTTGGTATCGCCATAATCGTAACGACCCGCAGAATCAAGATATCATGCAATTCATGCCGCCCGATGAACACTGTAAAATCAAAACAGAAATGGCGGAATTACAGGTTTTTTTTCAAATCAGCCCACAAAATGTAGTTTTTTTTACATTTTTAATACATTATATGGTACATTAGGCCGCAGGGTAAATTCCACATAAACAGCGCCATTCATCGGTTAACTGTTTAAATGATACCAGTTCAAGTGACCTTTATCGAAAAACACCATAAGACATTTTTTTCCCAATTAACCTTCTAATTGGGCCTAGCTTGTGTGATACTGTCTGCTAAGCCGTTGTATCTAAGCATATTATATGTGATACTGTCTGCTAAGCCGTTGTATCTAAGCATGTTATATGTGATACTGTCTGCTAAGCCGTTGTATCTAAGCATATTATATGTGATACTGTCTGCTAAGCCGTTGTATCTAAGCATATTATATGTGATACTGTCTGCTGAGCCGCTGTCTCCTATCAAGTAGCAGAGCTCTCAGGTGTCATAGTCTTAGGGTTCACACGCAAAGTCAAAAATGGCTGAAGATTACAGAGCTGTTTTCAGAGAACACAGACTTTGATTTACAGACGTTTTTGAAGCTGTAAACGTTTTTTGAGGTGTTTTTTTCTAGATGTTTTTGGAGCTGTTTTTCCATTGACACAATGAAAAACATCTCCAAAAACGGCTCAAGAAGTGACATGCTCCTTCTTTTTACGTGCCTTTTTAAAATACAATAGGCAGATGTTTGTAGGCATTGGGCTACTGATTTTTCAGGCGTATTTTAAGGCGTTTACGCCCCGAAATACACCTGAAAACACAGCGTGTGAATATACCCTTATAGATACGCTGTCTCAGATATATATATCTTTTTTTTTTTTTTTAGGGGGGTGAGCAAAACACATGTCTTGTGGAACAAGACAGTCTGATTAGTGGGGGAGACACGGAGTCTGGATTAGGCCTTTTGTTACACACTCAATGTAAAATTGTACACTAGCTCGGAGCTGGCGTTGATTTCTGCTTTACATTACGCCTGTTACTGGCATAAATGATAAAATTGTCGGCCCTTTCCGCAAAGCGCCACACACTTTTCAAAAAGTGCCAAGCGCAGCATAAACTGCCCAAAAACTTTCCCGCACTTTTGGGACTTTTCTATGCCAGATTAGTGGCTTAGCAAGGTTAATAAATTCTCCTCTAAGGCTACAGACAGTAATACAATATCTTACTGCAAGGATCTGTACACTCAGTGTCTGACTGAGGTACCTTGGACCCACCAAAGGAAATAATTCTTGGGGGTCTACACTTCAACTATATAGAAATAATTTGAACACTCTCAATTGTGTACTAAAAATGTGTGTAGTAAAACAAAGACCAATATTCCCACCATATGGTGACAGATATCAGTCCTACACATTCATTCTGCAGAACATATAAGTGAAATTCAGTGACTCACTGGTGACATCTTCTTAGATTGGAGACATTCACGTTCTCTTTTCTTCTTCATCCGGCCCAGAACGCCATGATGACTTCTTCCAGTCTTCTTCATCTCCAATGCCCAAGCGTGAACCACAAGATACGTCATGAAAGTGTTGATGTAACCTAGATACCACGTGTAATGACGGGGTAGGGAGACAGACAGGTGAGCCCTAATCTACCCGAAACTCAGTCCCTGCCTACTTGCACCGCCCGTCCTAGGCGACGGCGTACAAGTGGGCGATGGTCCCTATGCTCAATACGTGCACGACAGACAAACAGACAAGGGTACAGAGAAGCTAAGGGAAATGGGGCAGTTGCTCACAGCACCACGGTGAGCAATACGTGTAGTGGACGAGCCGAGTCAAACCAGGAGTGTACGAGGTACCAAACGCAGAGCAGGAGAGTAGTCAGTAAAGCCAGGGTCAAAATGAAGGAAGGTCAATAATAATAGCAGGAGCAGCAGAGCCAGGAAAGAGGAAAAAATCACAGGCAAAGACAAGCAGGAAATGATGGTATAAATAGAACGAGGGCGGGAGCTAGAACCGTCTGGCCAGGCTGTGATAGATTCTCCCACTCCTGAGCCTACCTGCCTGAGTGGTAGCAGATCGACTCACTCTATCAGACCAAGGAGCAGGTGCAGACTGATTAACCACGGGCGTCGACACAGAAGCTGTGTCTGGCAGATCCTTTACAGTACCCCCCCCTTTTATGAGGGGCCACTGGACCCTTTCTAGGTGGACCTGGCTTATTGGGGAACCGAAGATGGAACCTCCTGAGAAATACTCCAGTGTGAACATCCCGGGCGGGTACCCAAGTCCTCTCCTCAGGCCCGTATCCTCTCCAATAGACCAGGTACTGGAGGGAGCCTTGGACCATACTGCTGTCCACAATCTTGGCCACCTCGAATTCTAGCCCTTCAGGGGTGAGAACAGGAACTGGAGGTTTCCTCGAGGTAGCCAAGGACGGGGAGCAGCGTTTCAGGAGGGAGGCATGAAACATGTTGTGTATTCGAAAAGACGTGGGGTAACTCCAGTCGGAAGGAGACAGGGATAAGGACCTCAATGACCTTGTACGGCCCTATATACCGGGGAGCACATTTATTAGACGGAACATTAGGGCGCACATTTTTGGAAGACAGCCACAATAGATCCCCGACCACAAACAAGGGGTTAGCAGAACGTCTTCTATCTGCCTGTGTCTTTTGAATGCTCTGGGACGCCTCTAGGTTCTTCTGAACCTGGGCCAAGACTGTGCACAGTTCCCGATGAATGACATCTAACTAGGGATTATTGGAACCACCAGGTGAAACAGAGGAGAAACCGTGAATTAAACCCAAAATAACAGAAAAAGGGGGAGACCCCTGACGAGTTACTGACCCGGTTATTAAGTGAAAATTCGGTGAGGTAAATTAACCCCTTAACGACCAAGGACGAAAATGAACGTCATGGTCGGCTGCTAGTTCCTGCACCATGACGTTCATTTTCGTTCGCATTTCAAACTGTCACTCTGTGTAAACACAGAGTGACAGACGCGCGCTGACAGTTGTCCCCGACAGCTGAGACATCAGTCTTGCCGGACAGCGGACCATCGCCGCTGATTTCGGCAGTTAACCCCTTAAGTGCGGCGACGGATTGCCGTCGCCGCATTTAAGTGGTTTGAAGCACATCAGCAGCCCCCACGAAGTGATCGTGGGGGCTACCGATGCTTGTCACGGCAATCGGAGGTCAGATAATGACCTCCGGGTTGCCATGCACGGAAGCCTCGGAGGAACAGCCTCCGGCCGTTCCTCCTCTGCTTCCTGTCAGTGTGACAGTCACGTCACAATGACAGTTAGAGTACATCACACTACGTGTGTAGTGTAATGTACTCTAGCAGCGATCAAAGCTGCAAGTCTAAGTGTCCCCTAGTGGGACAAGTGAAAAAAGTAAAAAAAAGTAATAAAAATGTTTTAAAAAAAGTGTCAAAATAAAAGTTATAAGTTCTATAAACACTAAATGCTTTTTTTCCTATAATAAGACTTTTATTATAGAAAAAAAATGAACACGTTAAAAAAGTACACATATCTGGTATCACCGCGTTCGTAACGAACCCAACTATAAAACTATAATGTTATTTTTCCCGCACGATGAACACCCCAAAAAAAATCAATAAAAAACTACGACAGAATCGCAATTTTTTGGGTCACCACCGCTCCCTAAATAAAGAATAAAAAGTGATCAAAAAGTCGCATGTACCCGAAAATATTACCAATAAAAACTTCTATCCGTCCCGCAAAAAACAAGCCCTTACACAGCTTTTTTGACTAAAAAATTTAAAAATTATGGCTCTCAGAATATGGTTACACAGAAATTTTTTTTTTATAAATAAGTCATTTTATTGCGCAAACGCTAAAAAAAAGGACCAAACCTATATACATCTGGTATCGCCGTAATCGTACCAACCCGCAGAATAAAGTAAAAATGTCATTTATAGCGTACGGTGAGCGCCGCAAAAAAAACCCCTAAAAAACGGTGTCAGAATTCCTGTTTTTTGCTCAGGATTGCAAAAAAATTGAATAAAAAGTGATCAAAAAAAATCGCATGTACCCCAAAATGGTACCAATGAAAACTACAGATTGTCCCGCAACAAATAAGCCCTCACACCACTCTATTGATGGAAAAATAAAAAAGTTATGGCTCTTGGAAAGCGGGGAGTGAAAATCTAAAATATGAAAGCAAAAAATGGATCAGTCCTGAAAGGGTTAATTCATTTCTAATGAAAAAACTTTTGACCACATGTTGGGTATTTCCGTACTCGGGAGAAATTGCTTTATAAAAAAATGGTTGTTTTTTTCCTCCTTTATCCCTTGTGAAAATGAGAAAATGCAACATTTTAGTGGAAAACATGTTATTAATTTTCGCGCCCTAATTCCAATAAACTCTGCAAAAGACCCGTGGGGTGTAAATGCTCACTATACCCCTAGAAAAATTCCTTGAAGGTTTTTCCAAAATGGGGTCACTTTTGGGGGGTTTCCACTGTTTTGGTCCCTCCAGTGCATTGCAAATGCGACATGGCACCGAAAACCATTCCAGCAAAATCATAAATCCAAATGGCGCTCCTTCCCTTCTGAGCCCTGCTGTGGGTCCAAACAGCAGTTTATTACCACATATGGGGTATTGTCGTAATCGGGAGACATTGCTTTACAAATGTTGGGGTGCATTTTCTTCGTTATTCCTTGTAAATAATAAAAATTTCTATGTTGTTTCAGAAAAAAAGTACATTTTAATTCTTACAGACTAATTTCAATATATTTAGCGAAAAACCTGTGTGGTCAAAATGCTAACTATACCCCTAGATAAATACCTTAAGGGGTCTAGTTTTCGAAATGGGGTAGTTTATGGGGAGTTTCTATCGTTCTGGCAGCTCAAAACCTCTCCAAATGCACATTGGGGCCTAAAACATTTTCAAGCAAAATATGAGTCCTGAAAGCCTCCGGGTGTTCCCTTCCTTTGGGGCCCTGCCGTGTGTCCAAACAATGCATTAGGGCCACAATGTGGGTATTTTTGAAAACAGGAGAAAGAGGGTGATAGATTTTGGGGTGTGTTTCTTCATTTTCATGGTTGCTTCACAAAGAAATCGGTCTTCAAACAAATACTTTTATGAAAAAAGTGAAATTATTTTATTCTTCACCTGCTATGTATTAAATTTAGCAAAAAACTGTGGGGTCAAAATACTTACTATACCCTTAGGTAAATACCTTAAGGGGTCTAGTTTTCTAAATGGGGTCATTTGTGGGGGTTTCCACCATTCTGACACCTATGAGCCTCTGAAAACCTGGCTTGGTGCAGGAAAACAAAATGTACTTCAAAATTTATAAAATTATTATTCAATTTGTAAGTCCTCTAAATTGCTGAAAATTTATTTTATTTTTTCAAAAGTGCTGCCAAAATGGAGTAAAGAGATAGAAATATATATTTAATTTAAAAAATTGTGCAGTATGTGTGTACATATGTGACATATTGCAGTTAAAAATAGGGGAAAATGGTAATTTTTACAAAATTTCTTCCATTTTTCTATTTTTTAATTAATTTCCGCAAATCGTATCAGTCTACTTTTACCACTAAAATAAAGTACAACATGTGACGAAAAAACAATGTCAGAATTACTTGGATATTCAAAACTTTCACAGAGTTATTCTCTGATAAAGTCAGACATACCAGATTTGACAAATCTGGCTTGGTCATTAAGGTACAAACATGCCCGGTCATTAAGGGGTTAAGGAGACCCAATCATATTTACAGTCAGAGAAAAAACACCTTAAATATAGTTCTAGAGATTGATTAGACCTCTCGGTTTGGCCATTAGTTTCAGGATGGAAGGCCGAGGAGAAGGACAGATCAATCTCCAACTTTTTACAGAAAGCTCTCCAAAACAATGAAACAAATTGTACAAAGTGGCACATCTTACTGAAGCGGTCTACTACAACCCACACCACCGACTTGCCTTGAGATGGCGGCAGATCGGTGCTAAAATCCATGGAGATATGGGTCCAAGTTCTCTGGGGAATGGGCAAATAACATAGTAAGCCCGCTGGTCGGAACCTGGGAGTCTTGGACCTAGCACAAATTTCACAAGCCTTAACGTCTTTAGGCAACCCAGGCTACCAATAGTTTCTGGCAATGAGGTGATTGGTACCCAGGATTCCTGGATGCCCAGATAGTGCAGAGTCATGATTTTCCCTGAGTACCCTTAGCCAGAATTGCAGGGGAACAAACAGCTTGTTCTCAGGAAGGTTCCTGGGAGCTGAACCTTGATCAGTCGAAATTTTGGAGACTAAGTCAGAATCAACAGAGGAAATGATTATACCTGGGGGCAAAACACAAGCATGATCTTCATCCGAAGGAGGGCTGGCCATGAAACTACGCGACAGTGCATCATCTTTAATATTTTTAGACCCAGCCCTATAGGTGACCAAAAAGTTGAATCTAGTAAAAAGCAACGCCCATCGAGCTTGTCTCGGGTTTAGCCTCAAGGCAGATTCTAGGAAAACCAGATTCTTGTGGTTGGTAAGGACCGTTACCTGGTGCCTAGCCCCCTCCAGGAAGTGGCGCCACTCTTCAAATGCCCATTTAATGGCTAAGAGTTTGCGGTTTCCAATGTCATAGTTACTTTCAGTGGGCGAGAACTTCCTGGAGAAGTAGGCACAGGGACGGAGATGGGTGAGGGACCTGGTACCCTGGGACAGGACAGCACCCACTCCCACCTCGGAGGCGTCAACCTCCACAATGAATGGCTCCATTCGGTTAGGCTGAATCAGCACTGGGGCCGAGATAAAGCACTTCTTAAGGACCTCAAAAGCCTGGACCGCCTCCGGAGGCCAGTGGAGGAGATCAGCACCTTTGCGAGTAAGATCCGTAAGAGGTTTAGCGATAACCGAGAAGTTAGCAATAAATCTCCTGTAATAATTATCAAACCCCAGGAAGCACTGTAACACCTTCAGGGAGGCAGGTTGGACCCATTCAGCCACAGCCTGAACCTTGGCAGGGTCCATGCGGATTTCATGAGGAGTGAGGATTTGACCCAAAAATGGTATCTCCTGCACCCCAAACACACACTTTTCGGTTTTAGCAAACAGTTTGTTTTCCAAGGGCCTAGAGCACCATCCTGACATGCTCAATGTGGGAGGACCAGTCCTTGGAAAACACAAGAATGTCATCAAGGTACACTACAAGAAATACCCCCAGGTAGTCTCTTAAAATCTCATTTATGAAATTCTGGAAGACCGCGGGAGCATTACACAACCCAAAGGGCATGACGAGGTATTCAAAATGAACTTCGGGCATGTTAAACGCAGTCTTCCACTCATTCTCCTCTCTGATGCGGATAAGGTTATAAGCCCCCCGAAGATCAAACTTAGAGAATCATTGGGCCCCCTGAACCTGATTGAAGAGATCAGGAATCAAAGGAAGGGGATACTGGTTCCTTACAGTGACCTTATTAATGTTTCGGTAATCGATGCATGGCTTAAGAGCACCATCCTTCTTCCCTACGAAGAAGAAGCCAGCACCTACCGGAGAAGTTGAGGGGCGAATGTAACCCTTGGCCAGGCTGTCCTGGATATATTCCCTCATGGCTTCACGTTCGGGACAAGAGAGATTAAATATCCTACCCTTAGGGAGCTTAGCTCCTGGTACCAAATCGATTGCGCAATCATATTCTCTATGAGGAGGTAACACTTCAGAGGCCTTTTTAGAAAAAACATCAGTGAAGTCCTGAATAAACTCAGGTAGAGTGTTCACCTCCTCAAGGAGAGAAATAAAATTAACAGAAAAACATGACATCATGCATTCATTACCCCATTTGGTAAGATCCCCAATTTTCCAGATAAAACGTGGGATTATGCATCTGCAACCAGGGAAGGTCAATAACCAAATCGGACGATAATCCCTGCATCACCAGTATAGAGCACTGCTCCAAATGCATGGAGCCAACAATGAGTTCAAAAACAGGGGTATGCTGCGTAAAATAACCATTAGCAAGTGGAGTGGAGTCGATACCCACTACAAGGACAGGTTTAGGCAAATCAATCAATGGCATTGTAATGATGGTGGTAGGGAAAATCTACCCGCCACTCTGTCCCTGCCTACTTGCAACGACCCACTCTAGGCGACGGGGTACAACTGGGCGGCGGTCCCTATGCTCAGTAAGTGCACGAGACAAACAGACAAGGGTACATAAAGCTAAGGGAAATGGGGCAGTTGCCCACGGCAAGACCGTGAGCAACAAGAGTGGTGAACGAGCCGAGTCAAACCAGGAGGTAACGAGGTACCAAACGCAGAGCAGGAGAGTAGTCAGTAAGCCAGGGTCAGTATGGAGCAGGATCAAATAGTTAGAAGCTGTAGCTGGGCCAGGAAACCACACGAGAAGAATCACAAGCAAAGGAGGAACAGGAAAGGCAGGTATAAATAGAAAGAGGGCGGGAGCTAGCTCTGTCTGGCCAGGCTGCAATAGGCTCTCCCGCTCCTAAGCCTGCCATCCTGAGAGGTGGAAGATGGAGTCAGTCTCAGAGACATAGACTCAGGTGCAGACTGATTACCTATGGGCGTATACACAGAAATTGTGCCTGGCAGATCCTTTAAGGGCATAGCTAGAGACATAGCCAATTCCACAGACATAATATTAGCAGAAGACCCTGAATCCACGAAGGCACTGCCGGTAGCAGACCTACCCTCAAAAGAGACCTGAAAGGGAAGCAAGATCTTATTAGGTTTCATATTTACGGGAAATACGTGTGCACCCAAGTGACCTCCCCGATGGTCATTTGGGCGCGGAAGTTCTTCCGGCTGCTTATTCTTACGCCTAGGACAGTTGTTCACTTGATGCTTGTCATCCCCACAGTAGAAGCAGAGACCATTCTTCCTGCAGAGCTCTCTACGTTGTTGGGGAGACACGGAGGCCCCGAGTTGCATTGGTTCATCCGAGTTTTCCGTGGAAGAACGAAGCACCGGAACCTCGGGAGCCATCATGGGGGAGCCAGAGGAGAAAGCACAAAAACGTTCAAGTCGTCGTTCCCTGAGACGTCGGTCAAGATGTACCGCTAAAGCCATAACCTTATCTAGAGAGTCTGAAGAGGGATAGCTAACTAACAAGTCTTACAGGGCGTTCGACAGACCCAATCTAAACTGGCACCTCAAGGCAGGGTCATTCCACCGAGAAGCTACACACCACTTCCTAAAGTCAGAACAGTACTCCTCAACGGGTCTCTTACACTGACGTAAGGTCACCAGCTGACTCTCGGCAAAGGCAGTCTTGTCAGTCTCGTCATAAATGAGCCCGAGAGCAGAAAAAATAGATCAACAGAGGAAAGTTCAGGGGCGTCAGGAGCCAAGGAGAAGGCCCATTCTTGGGGCCCGTCCTGGAGCCGGGACATAATTATACCCACTCGCTGGCTCTCAGAACCTGAGGAGTGGGGCCTTAGACGGAAATAGTGCCTACAACTCTCCCGAAAGGAGAAAAAAGTCTTCCGGTCCCCTGAGAACCGGTCAGGCAACTTGAGGTGGGGTTCAAGAGGTGAGGTGGGGGGCACTACCAGGGTAGCATCACGCTGGTTGACCCTCTGAGCCAGGGCTTGGACCTGTAGGGAGAGGCCCTGCCTTTGCTGAGCCAGGGTCTCAAGGGGGTCCATAGTTGTGTCAGGGACCAGGGTAGAAAAGGCATATGGGCCTGTGATTATGTAATGACTGAGAGCAGGAGCGTAGTCAGTAAAGCCAGGGTCAAAATGTAGCAAGGTCAATAATAATAGCAGGAGCAGCAGAGCCAGGAAACAGGAAATAATCACAGGCAAAGACAAGCAGGAAATGAAGGTATAAATAGATCGAGGGTGGGAGCTAGAACCATCTGGCCAGGCTGTGATTGGTTCTCCCACTCCTGAGCCTACCACCCCTAGTGGTAGCAGATCGAGTCACTCTATCAGACCTAGGAGCAGGTGCAGACTGATTAACGACGGAGGTAGACACAGAAGCTGTGTCTGGCAAATCCTTTACACCACGTTCCCGTGACCCAATGTGCCACGTCACAGCGTATTCAAATCATGGAAGCGTCCGGTCTACATGACTACCGACCGTCATGGTGTGCAAACCTTAGATTAAAATTTCGACATATAACTAACTAACTCTAAACCTCATAAGGTAATTTTCTTTAACTATTATACCAGGATGTAGGCGTAGGAGTAGGCTAAGAGAATGGAAAGTGGCCGAGGCGGGAGTTGGGCCAGAGTGAATATGACGCTTGACTGGGGTCTGGGGAGGGAAAGGGGAGAGAGACAGGTGGGAAGGTGGGAGCAGAGGGGCAACATAAAAAAAAATATTAAACTGTTTCTTTTAAATGCTGCTGGGGAACCCGCTCAATCCACTATATAAGGCTGCGCTACAGTGCTTGGGAATAAGTGACTGGGGCAGAAGAGGATGGAGGCGCAGCCTTATATAGTGGATCGTGCGGGTTCCCCAGCAGCATTTAAAAGAAACAGGATCCTGACCTGTCCACAGAGTTTAAGGTAGCACAGAGTATTTCAGGAGATGAGCGTGCAGATATTGTGCGGGGTGGTGACTTGCCAATCATGTGAAGGTGTTATAGAGGACAGGAGTGGAGGAGAGGTAACAGACTTGAGAGCTACGTAATGGTAAGAGCAGAGTTCACAGCAGCACAGAATATTTCAGGAGAGGAGCGCACAGATTCAGTGCTGCTGTGAACTCTGCTATTACCATTACGTAGCTCTCAGTCTGTTACCTCTCTTCCACTCCTGTCCTCAATAACACCTTCACATGATTGGCAAGTCACCACCCCGCACAAGATCCGCACGCTCATCTCCTGAAATACTCTGTGCTGCCTTAAACTCTGTGGACAGGTCAGGATCCTGTTTCTTGTATAGCGCAGCCTTGTATAGTGGATCGATCGGGTTCCCCAGCAGCATTTAGAAATCCACAGAGTTTAAGGCAGCACAGAGTATTTCAGGAGATGAGCACGGCCGGGCACGGCCGGCCACGGGTAGCCGGTAGTTTTTCCGAGCCGTGCTCCCATTATAAAGTATAGGAGCACGGCCCGTAAAATAAAGAAATAGAACATGTTCTATCTTTTTAACGGCACAGGCACCTTCCCGTGAGAAAACGGGAAGGTACCCGTGGCTAACAGAAGTCTATGGGCCCGCTATTTCGGGTTGTAATTACGACCCGTAATAACGGGTGTATTTACGGTCGTGTGCATGAGGCCCCGTAATGACGGGTGGCTACATGTGTGCACCCGTCATTACGGCAGCGTTGCAAGGCGACGTCAGTAAATAGTCACTGTCCAGGTTGCTGAAAGAGTTAACTGATCGGCAGTAACTGTTTCAGCACCCTGGACAGTGAATTCCGATCAGAATATAGAGCAACCTGTAAAAAAAAAAGACGTTCATACTTACCGGGAACTCCCTGCTTCCTCCAGTCCGGTCTCCCGGCCGTTGCCTTGGTGACGCGTCCCTCTCGACATCCGGCCCGACATTCCTGGATGACGTTACAGCCCATGTGACCGCTGCAGCCAATCACAGGCTGCCGCGGCCTCTGCAGCCAATCACAGGCTGCACCGGCCTCTGCAGCAAATCACAGGCTGCCGCGTCAGAAAAGAAGGTCGGACTGGAGGAAGAAGAGGGACTCGACACCAAGACAACGACCGGGTACGTATGAAATGCTTTTTATTTTATTTTTAATCAGCAGCCTCTTTTCTCTATCAGTGATTGATAGAGACAAGTGGCTGCCGATTAGTATAATATTTTTGACCGGGTTCGGTCAAAACGTGTTCGGCCGAACCCGGTGAAGTTCGGATTCGCTGCAAACCGAACTTTTCCCTATGTTCGGACCGAAACCGGGTTCGGTTGTCCCGTTTCGCTCATCTCTAACCTTGATGAGCGGCGGCTGCCCACTTTATTTTACTTTTGTGGCCAGGCCCCTGACAGTAGTACCAGCGGTACTACCCTGATGGCAGGCCTGTTTGCAGGAGTACTAGCCAACTACATCACAGATAACCCAAGTTTCAAGACCATTGAAAATTATGGATTTTTGGCATCCCATGGAATATGGGAACAATAGGGAATTCTATCAGTAAGTATTCTGCCTTTTTCTTGGCTAATACTCCTAATCCAATTCCTTCTTCTAGCAGATTTTTTAAAGATTCTTTACATGCGGTGCTTGGTTTCACCACAAGTTTGTGATATGTAAATTCATTGTCTAAAATGGTATGAACGTGTCTGGGATATAAACAGGAATCTAGAACAACTCCTGCTCCGTAAGATTTGGAGGACACAGTTATACACTGGATATATGGTGAGCACCTCTGTGTTTTCACCTTTAGCCCTTATGTGTATATAGTGAACCTTTTAGATGGTTAATCTTTACCCGCTAAGGTGGAAGGGTTGGTTCCAATGCCTAGTTATGGTGGTGTCTGAGAAAATAAAGGTCCTTTTAGACGTCCCGATACTGACCATGAAAACCAGCGCCAATCGTCGATACAGCGTGTCACAAGGAGCAATCATCGTTAATGTATGGGGGCAAACAATCGTTACTACACCAGACCCCGCACCGATCTGCCAGTCCAATGGCCTCCGGGCACTGGACAACACTGCCGGAAGCAGATGGCTCCAATCACTGCATAGCGGCCGTTCGGCAGAACTGCAGTTCGGCCTCTATTCTTTGACCGGAGCCATCTGCTTCCGGCAGTGTTGTCCGGTGCACGGAGGCAGCTGGAGTGCCGGAACGGTGCGGGGTCCAGGTGTCGGACACGCACCGATCATATACTGTTGACCTATCCAGTGGATAGGTGATCAGTTGTCAGAACGTGGAAAACCCATTTTAAAGGGAAGGTGTCACGGAATTTTTTTTTTTAATATATAATATTGCTTTTAGTATGTCATTAAAATAAATTGTATTTATTTGTGTTTTTGTGTTGTACTTTTTTCTTTCTTTTACTTATCTATGGGGGCTGCCATTTTTTTTTTCATCTCTGTATCTGTCCATTCACTATAGCGTATGCCGTCTGTGTGGGAATGGCGCATGCGCCACTCCCACACAGACCAAAAGGAAGGTCTTTGGTAGAACGACATCCGGCGCCATTTTCATGTGGACCGGAAGCCACGGTCGGATAGTAAGATGACGACTTCCGGTCGCGGCTTCCGGCCATATGTTGAAGGCAGCGCAGACGCAAGGACTAGGAGCGGCAGGGCGGAGGTGGCAGCAGCGGCCGGAGCAGGTAAGTTATGTTTGTGTATGTGATGTGTGTGTATGTTAGTGTTATACTGTCTGCTGAGCACTGTCTCTAATCCTCCTACACTGTGCATTCGCTCATAAAATGGCGGCACACAGTGTAGGAGTTTTGAACATTCAACACCCTCCTTTCTACTGGCCCTAGCTAGGATAAAGGAGGGTGGATTCTGTGAGGACACTAGAGCGAGTGTGTCTACTACAAATTTTCAGCATAAGGCAATGATGTTGCTTTACCACATGCCAATGCTGCAATTTTGGGAATTGCTTCCTCTAGTGACCAGCACATTGAAATGTTATAAATTAGAATCGAATTTATAATATTTCCTGACTTGTGAAAAAATGAAAATAATTAAAACAATGTGTAATCATTTATATACTAACTGTTTAACTGAAAAAAATATAAAAATTTCTAGTGACACATTCCCTTTAATACTGGCGTTTCTTACACCAGTCCTATTAAACAGTTTGCTGGAGTAAGATGCAACACATTTATTAACAGGCGAACAACTGTTAATAAATGTGTCGCATCTTTTAGCTGCAACGCGGCCTGTCATCAGTACTCTCTACATGCTGCGGCCTGCTGTAAGAGCCTGAGGGAATCCGGGAGGGAGTATCGGAGTGGTGAGGTAAGTACATTTTTAAAATGTATTTTATTGTCTGATTGGGGGGGCATACAGTCTGATTGGGGGGAGGTATGGGTCTGGCACGGAACTTTGCCTTGTTACGCCCCCAGAGATAAATCTGGGCCGCATTATACATATAGATTTCTGCTATAATTTACATCAGTTACTGGCGTAAATTACAGTTAAATTGTTGGCCAATTCTGCTAAGCCCTGCTCATTTTTTGCCCCCAAAATTCTGACATTTGCGCATTTTGTGAATTTTCTACGCTAGTAAACTGTTGTAGAAAGGTTAATATATTCCCCCCAAAGGCTGCAGACCGTAATACAATATCTTAATGTAAGGATGTGTACACTTAATTGTGCTGCAACGCTTGTTGTCTCCATTCTATGTCAGTGTGGGAAGTAGATGTCCGGCCTTATGATTTTGTGATATGTGATAGACCCAAAATCCCAAGCACCAAACCAAAGAAAGCACAGGCCGGACGGACCCTGCCACAGTCGAGGGTAGGCCAGACATGACGGGGATAGGAGGGAGGATCGTGTCACAGCCAAAGGGGAGGGTTAGTGGAGGGTGTGGGTCTAGGAGAGGGAGGGGATTCGGTGAGGGTTAGCCGGAAGTACGCTGACTTCCCGGTCTTTTGGTCGGGAGCAGTGCACGGAGTAAGACATCCATCCACGCATCTCCCATCCGGCGGCCATCTTACCTCATGTCAGCGCAGCAGTTCATTGAGCAGATGCGGGCGGCGGCTGCTGCATTCGGCCCCGCCTGGTTGGAGGAACAAGCTGCAGCGGTGGCCAACGCTCCGGTACCTTTGGCTGTCTCTCCCCCGCGCCGGGCCCGGCGCTCGCGTCCTCCAGAAAGGCTGAGCCCCGACGTGGCTCCTCGGACCCGGCGCCGCAGAGGGAGCCCTGTGAGGGACCCTCCGGCTCGAGCGTCTGGCAACACTGATACTGCAGCCGGTGCCAGGGTCGGGAGGAATTACCGCTTCACGGCGGAGTTCAGCGGAGGTGGGGGGGTGTGGCCCCTACTTCCGGTCACCCCTCCACTCGCCAGTTCTACGCCGGCTTCCATGGTTTGGACGGCTGCCCCTGGTGATGTGCCGGCTGGGGGTGGAGCTCCACAGCGATCTGGAGGAAGCAAGGGACATGCATTGGGCCGCAGGCCTAGGTCGTCCGTTTCGAGGGAGACTTCCGGGCGGCGAGTAGCCGGCCCTCCGGTGCCGGTCAACTGCCAGAGAGAGAGCCTGGGAGCACACCCCTCCCCCACCTCGGTTCCAGCCGTTGAGCACGCCATGGATCGGGGACCAGATCTGCCGAAGACCTTGAGGATGAGCTTCGTGGACAGGACGGTCCAGCTGATGGGTCCACAGCGCCTGTGCATCTCGGTGAGTCGTTTTCACCGTCTTTACCTTTTCCTGCTATACTTGTCTCCTGTGTCGGGGGAGGGTTCCACGGTTGGGGAGCGGATATGTGATGTGGGGTCTAGGTTTGTGAATGTTGGGGGTGGGGGGGATAGTCTGCGAGAGTTGGTCGGTTGCATCAAGGAATTGTTAGGCCGGCTCGACGGGACGGGGGTCGCCCCTTCACGGTCTCCTGTGGCGGCGTGGGTGGGGGCTGGTGGGGTAGGGTTTAATGCCCTGGCGGCAGTCGCTGCGAGTGTAGGAGCAAATACAGAATCGGTGGCGGTGTCTGTTCAGACCGACTCGGCGGCGGCGGTTGATGGTGTTCGATTGGACGATATAGCCAGGGGGGAGGTTTATGTGTGTTTTGAAGGACCTTTGGGGGCACACTTGAAGCAGGAAGTTCGGGAAAAAAATTGGAAGGACGAGTACGTAGAAATTTTTTCATTGTTGCCCCTGGAAAAATTTAATCTGGAGAAGGGGAAGCGAGATGAGAGTAAGAAGGAGGAGGAGGAAAAGCGTAGTTACCGCCTTATCCTTAAGACATTTGTTAACTGGTTGCAAGCGTTCGCCATTTTGGCCAGTATTATTGGTGAAAAGGCTCCGGAACATTGCTCCCCCCTGTTTTGCTATATGGATGCCATCAGGGAAGCCCATAGGGTATATGGGGGGTAGCTTGTCTACGTTAAGCAGTTTAGACAACGGAAGGCAGTTCGGCCCAATATTAGGTGGGACCACAAGGATATTGCACACTGGTTATGGGTAACGGCTCCGGTTCGACCGGGCCAGTCCTTTCCCGGGAGCGGGGGGGGGCAGCAGGCCAATCTGGTCAATCCAGCTCAGGGGGCAATGCAAAGCTCGGGCTGTGCTGGCAATACAATGAGGGGCAGTGTAAATTCGGTACAGGTTGCAAGTTGAAGCACCTTTGTTCTCAATGCAATGGTGCGTCCCACGGGGCATCTAAATGCTTGCGCAAGGGAAAACGAGGTGGGGGAGGGGGGTTTAATGCCAGTCATGGTGGTGATGCCAGTGAAGAAGGAAAGGATGGTCAGTTTTCTAAATAGTTATCCGGACAGGGCCAACACGCAGTTGTTGTTTGATGGTTTTAATGTGGGTTTTTGTATCCCCTCCCCTCCTCACAGGTTCCCCTTTTCCATAAAAAATCTGAAGTCAGCTTACCAGCATCCTGACGTGGTTAGGGAGAAATTGGCAAAAGACGTGGATTTGGGGCGCATGGCGGGGCCCTTTAGTTCTCTCCCCATCGCGGGTTTGGTCATCTCCCCGCTGGGGGTTGTCCCGAAGAAGGAGGCAAACAAATACCATTTGATTCACCATTTGTCTTATCCTAAGGGCTTGTCGGTTAATGACGGGATAGATCGGGATCTTTGCTCGGTCGTGTATACATCATTCGACGCGGCGGTGCAGTGGGTGCGTTTCCATAGTAGGGGGGCGTTAATGGCCAAGACGGATGTCGAGGCGGCTTTTCGGCTGTTGCCGGTGCATGTGGATAATCAGCGTTTACTGGGGTGTTTTTGGGGGGCAGTTTTTATGTGGATTGGTGTCTCCCCATGGGTTGTTCCATTTCTTGTGCGTACTTTGAGGCGTTTAACTCATTTTTGGAATGTGTGGTCAAATCTGTGGCGGGGGTGGATTCGATCATTCATTATTTAGACAATTTCTTGTGCGCAACGATCTTGGGGCCCGCCCGTTCCGTGAATTGGTTCGGGACATAAAACACGATCTGTTGCACCTGTGGTCGTTGTACCCGAACTTGATCACGGTGTGGTCGGATATTGTGCCTAGAAAATCCTGGCGTTTGGCACGGTCGGTGGAGCGGATCAACAAAGACAGGATAAAAGTTAACAGGGCGGTGTCTGCATTTGTTGCGCGGAATGGTGGCATATGTGTTCGGCACTGGGGCTTGGAAGCTGGAGTTGGAGCGTATTGGAGTGCAGATGGTGTTCACCTGAATGGTGTGGGAACAGATTTGTGGTGCTTGGGCTTGCAGGATGGCATTGAGAGGGCTACTTTGTTGGGGCGGAACTCTCAGGCTTGAGGGGGTCAAGGCCTGTACGCTGTGGCTGGGGAGTCCTTGGAGTTAGACAAATAATTATGGGGGGGATGCATCGTGGCTATGGATCCCCCTGGGTTCTAAAGATGAAAGGACACTGTCTGGCGGTTGGATATTGTGGTTTCCTTAGGGTGTTATCCCTTGGGAGAGGTGGCAGTTACCTTACGGCATCGGCCAGGAATATTGGTGCTTCTGAGCCGGGTTTTTACAGCTGGGGGTAAAATGGTGGGGCAGATAGCCGGTAACATAAAAAGTTAATGATAGCTCCAAGGACTTCTCCTAGTCTATGTGTTAATGTTTGTTTGTCAGTGGTGTCTGACGTGTTTGGGTTATAATTTATGGTTCGTGCATTATTGATTTATTATTGTTTTTGTTAATAAATAATATGGATATTATTTATTTATGGCTAATTGAGTTAACTAACTTTTATATTTATTTCTTAATAAAATGGCTGCTGTGGCCACTTTATCCAAACCCTCGGAGTCGAGTCTTCTTGAGAGAAAGGTGTGGGTTATGAATGGGGACCAGATATAAAGGTAAGTGTAATTTGCATACACATACATCACTCGACTTACCCCAAGTCATGCAAAATAAAGACACAAAACATTATAATTGGGTGTTAAATGGTCAACACTTTTATTATATTATATGACCAAACCCAAAATGGCAAACCTCCGACTCACGAAGAGTCACCCTCCAGCACGCAGGAAAGGAAAAACCCCCTGTGGGGGAAACCTCTAGGGAAACCATGGCTGGAGGATTGCCCTTCCTCTGGGCTTAGAAGGTGCCAAAATATCATTTGTAACAGAATTTGTACATTTTCTCAGATTTTCAAGGAAAGACAATACAATGAACGAACGAACGACATAAAACACATAAATCGGCTGATCTGGTTGGCTAGGCGGATGTCTCTCTTCCTGGGCACCCATTAAAATGAATGGGCGATGCTCGGTTGAGACGGGTCCTCCAGAGGGGTCCTCCAGATGCCTCCTTGTATCACCTGTCTCCGCTCTGGCTAATAGGGGGGGATCTCCTGCTGGAAACCCCCCTCTATTACAGACAACCCGTATGAAGAGGATTGCATCACTGTGATGAAGAAGTGGTCTTGGGTGAAGGGTTTCCCTGCTAGAACCTCCAAATTACATCAGGTCGGTATTGGTGGAGAAGTCAAGCTCAAGGTCCTCAGTCCCATCCAATATGGCGCTGAATGTGGCAGTAAAACCTTCTAATATGGAATCTTCTTTATGTCATAAACATTTGTATTTATGACATCAGCGCATTCATCATCATTACTACAGGAGTTTATTAACACTGCACAACTCATACATTGTGACGTCACCCACAGTGGTCTGAAGTGTTAACCCTTTAATGACTGACAGTGTACTTACCACAGAGGCCATAAAGCTGAATAGAACATATCAGCGGCCATAAAGGAAAAGGGATAATGCAGGGAGCATCTCCGCACAAGAACAATCCATGACAAAGGGTTGTCCAGGATAAGATAACTTGTCTGCTTTCTCCAAAAACCAGCACCACACCTGTCCATAGGTTGTGTGTGGTACTACAGCTCATTACCATTCACTTCAATGGAGCTAACCTGCAATACCAGATACAACCTGTGGATAGGTGTGGTGCTGTTCTTGGAAGAAAGCAGCCATATTTTTCTAATCCTGCACAGCCCCTGTTAGAAATAGAAAAAAAAAAGGGGGAGAAAAGAAATTAAAAAAAGGTAAAAAGAGGAACTCTGAGGTAAAAGAAATCAAACTAGACTGAAAGGAGTCTGCTGGAGGTGCCAGATGGAAAGACATATTTCTGCTATGGGGACCAGATTAGTTGAAATGTATCTTGAAGGGGGGCTTCAGAGAGTGGGTTTTAACCCCTTCCCGCCCTATGAAGTGCTGTTGCATTGAAAAACTATGCAGTTCATCTTCGAATGCAGCGTCACAAAAACAAATTATTAAGTAAAAAATAAAACTATATAAATTTGGTATCGCCATAATCGTAACGACCCGCAGAATCAAGTTATCATGCAATTCATGCCGCCCGATGAACACTGTAAAATCAAAACAGAAATGGCGGAATTACAGGTTTTTTTTCAATTCAGCCCACAAAATGTAGGTTTTTAAAAAAAAAATTTAAAAACATTATATGGTACATTAGGCCGCAGGGTAAATTCCACATAAACAGCGCCATTCATCGGTTAACTGTTTAAATGATACCAGTTCAAGTGACCTTTATCGAAAAACACCATAAGAAATGTTTTCACAATTAACCTTCTAATTGGGCCTAGCATGTGTGATACTGTCTGCTAAGCCTTTGTGTCTAAGCATATTATATGTGATACTGTCTGCTAAGCCGCTGTCTCCTATCAAGTAGAAGAGCTATCAGGTGCCATAGTGTAATGAAACGGGGTAGGGAGACGGACAGGTGAGCCCTAATCTACCCGAAACTCAGTCCCTGCCTACTTGCACGGCCCGTCCTAGGCGATGGCTTACATCTGGGCGACGGTCCCTAAGCTCAATATGTGCACAACAGACAAACAGACAAGGGTACACAGAAGCTAAGGGTAATGGGGCAGTTGCCCACGGCAACACCGTGAGCAACAAGAGTAGTGAACGAGCCGAGTCAAACCAGGAGTGTACGTGGTGCCAAACGCAGAGCAGGAGAGTAGTCAGTAAAGCCAGGGTCAATATGAAGCAGAGGTCAATAGGAAAAGCAGGAACAGCAGAGCCAGGAAGGAAGAGAATCACAGGCAAAGGACAAGCAGCAAGTGAAGGTATAAGTAGACAAAGGGCGGTAGCTAGGACCGTCTGGCAAGGCTGTGATAGGTTCTCCCACTCCTCAGACTACCAGCCTGAGTGGTAGCAGAACGAGTCACTCTAGAAGACCTAGGCACAGACGCAGGATGATTACCCATGGGCATTGATACAAATGCTGTGTCTGGCAAATCCTTTACACTTAGACATTAAATGGGCCTTTGAAGAGTGGCGCCACTTCCTGGAGGGGGCTAGGCACCAGGTAACGGTCCTTACTGACCACAAGAATCTGGTTTTCCTAGAGTCTGCCCGGAGGCTAAACCCGAGACAAGCTCGATGGGCGTTGTTTTTTTACGAGATTCAACTTTGTGGTTACCTATAGGGCTGGGTCAAAAAATATTAAAGCTGATGCTCTGTCGCGTAGCCTCATGGCCAGCCCTCCTCCTGAGGAGGATCCCGCTTGTATTTTGCCCCCAGGTATAATCATATCCTCTGTGGATTCAGACTTAGACTCCAAAATTGCGGCTGATCAAGCTTCTGCTCCCCAGAACCTTCCTGAGAACAAACTATTTGTTCCCCTGCAATTCGGCTAAGGTTGCTCAGGGAGAATCATGACTTCGCACTATCTGGCCATCCAGGCATCCTGGGTACCAAGCACCTCATTTCTAGAACCTATTGGTGGTCTAGGTTGCTTAAAGACATTAAGGCCTACGTCGCCGCTTGTGAAATTTGTGCTAGGTCCAAGACTCCCAGGTCCCGACCTGCGGGCTTACTATGTTCTTTGCCCATTCCCCAGAGACCTTGGACCCATATCTCCATGGATTTTAGTCCCTGCCTACTTGCACGGCCCGTCCTAAGTGACGGCGTACAACTGGGCGACGTTCCCTACGCTCAATAAGTGCAAGACAGACAACACAAGACTAGGGCACACAGAAGAAAAAGGGGGAGGTAGGGGCAGTTGCCCACGGAAACACAGTGAACAACAGGCAGTGGTAAACGAGCCGAGACAAACCAGGAGAGTACAAAGTAGCAAATCAGAGCAGGAGAATAGTCAGTTAAGCCAGGGTCAATAGGTAACAACGGTTAATAAGGTAAATAGCAAGAATCACAGAGCCAGGAAACCAGACAATCACAGGCAAGGAATATGCTGCAAGTGAGGGTAAAAATAGACCAAGGGCGGGAGCTAGAACCATCAGGCCAGGCTGTGATAGGTTCTCCCTCTCCTCAGCCTGCCAGCCTGAGGAGGATCCCGCTTGTATTTTGCCCCCAGGTATAATCATATCCTCTGTGGATTCAGACTTAGTCTCCGAAATTGCGGCTGATCAAGGTTCAGCTCCCGAGAATCTTCCTGAGAACAAGCTGTTTGTTCCCCTGCAATTCTTGCTAAGGTTGCTCAGGGAGAATCATGACTCTGCACTATCTGGCCATCCAGGCATCCCGGGTACCAAGCACCTAATTTCTAGAACCTATTGGTGGCCTGGATTGCCTAAAGACGTTAAGGCCTACGTTGCCGCTTGTGAAATTTGTGCTAGGTCCAAGACTCCCAGGTCCCGACCTGCGGGCTTACTATGTTCTTTGCCCATTCCCCAGAGACCTTGGACCCATATCTCCATGGATTTTAGTCCCTGCCTACTTGCACGGCCCGTCCTAAGTGACGGCGTACAACTGGGCGACGTTCCCTATGCTCAATAAGTAAGTGCAAGACAGACAACACAAGACAAGGGCACACAGAAGAAAAAGGGGGAGGTAGGGGCACGGAAACACCGTGAACAACAGGCAGTGGTAAACGAGCCGAGACAAACCAGGAGAGTACAAAGTAGCAAATCAGAGCAGGAGAATAGTCAGTTAAGCCAGGGTCAATAGGTAACAACGGTTAATAAGGTAAATAGCAAGAATCACAGAGCCAGGAAACCAGACAATCACAGGCAAGGAACATGCTGCAAGTGAGGGTAAAAATAGACCAAGGGCGGGAGCTAGAACCATCAGGCCAGGCTGTGATAGGTTCTCCCTCTCCTCAGCCTGCCAGCCTGAGGAGGATCCCGCTTGTATTTTGCCCCCAGGTATAATCATATCCTCTGTGGATTCAGACTTAGTCTCCGAAATTGCGGCTGATCAAGGTTCAGCTCCCGAGAATCTTCCTGAGAACAAGCTGTTTGTTCCCCTGCAATTCTTGCTAAGGTTGCTCAGGGAGAATCATGACTCTGCACTATCTGGCCATCCAGGCATCCCGGGTACCAAGCACCTAATTTCTAGAACCTATTGGTGGCCTGGATTGCCTAAAGACGTTAAGGCCTACGTTGCCGCTTGTGAAATTTGTGCTAGGTCCAAGACTCCCAGGTCCCGACCAGCGGGCTTACTATGTTCCTTGCCCATTCCCCAGAGACATTGGACACATATCTCCATGGATTTTATCACTGATCTGCCTCCATCCGAAGGTAAGTCGGTGGTGTGGGTTGTAGTAGACCGCTTCAGTAAGATGTGCCACTTTGTACCCCTCAAGAAACTACCCAATGCCAAGACGTTAGCTACCTTGCTTGTCAAACACATTCTGCGTCTCCATGGGGTTCCTGTCAATATTGTTTCTGACAGAGGGGTACAATTTGTTTCATTGTTTTGGAGAGCCTTCTGTAAGAGTCTGGAGATTGATCTGTCCTTCTCCTCGGCCTTCCATCCTGAAACTAATGGCCAAACTGAGAGGACTAATCAGTCTCTAGAACAATATTTAAGGTGTTTTATCTCTGACTGTCAAGATGATTGGGTCTCCTTCATTCCCCTCACCGAATTTTCCCTTAATAACCGGGTCAGTAACTCGTCAGGGGTCTCCCCCTTTTTCTGTAATTTTGGGTTTAACCCACGGTTCTCCTCCGTTTCTCCTGGTGGGTCCAACCATCCCGAGGTAGATGTCATTCATCAGGAACTGTGCACAGTCTGGGCCCAGGTTCAGAAGAACCTTCAGGCGTCCCAGCACACAAAAGAATCAGGCAGATAAAAGACATTCTACTAAACCCTTGTTTGTAGTCGGGGATCTGGTGTGGTTGTCTTCAAAAAATGTGCGCCTTAAAGTTCCGTCCAAAAAATTTGCTCCCCTGTATATAGGGCCGTACAAGGTCAGTGAGGTCCTTAACCCTGTCTCCTTCCGGCTGAGGTTACCCCCATCTTTTAAAATACACAACGTGTTCCATGCCTCCCTCCTGAAATGCTGCTCCCCGTCCTTGGCTACCTCGAGGAAACCTCCAGTCCCTGTTCTGACCCCTGAAGGGGTAGAATTCGAGGTGGCCAAGATTGTGGACAGCAGAATGGTCCAAGGCTCCCTGCAGTACCTGGTCCATTGGAGAGGATACGGGCCTGAGGAGAGTACTTGGGTCCCCCCCGGATGTTTACGCCGGGTTATTGCTTAGGAAGTTCCATCTTCGGTTCCCCAACAAGCCAGGTCCACCTAGGAAGGGTCCAGTGGCCTCTCATAAAAGAGGGGGTACTGCAAAGAATTTGCCAGACACAGCGTCTGTGTCAACACCCGTGGTTAATCAGCCTGCATCTGTGCCTAGGTCTGCTAGAGTGACTCATTATTCTACCACACAGGCTGGTAGGCTGAGGAGTGGGAGAACCTATCACAGCCTGGCCAGACGGTCCTAGCTCCCGCCCTTTGTCTACTTATACCTTCATTTCCTGCTTGTCCTTTGCCTGTGATTCTCTTGCTTCCTGGCTCTGCTGTTCCTGCTTTTCCTATTGACCTCTGCTTCATATTGACCCTGGCTTTACTGACTACTCTCCTGCTCTGCGTTTGGCACCACGTACAATCCCGGTTTGACTCGACTCGTTCACTACTCTTGTTGCTCACGGTGTTGCCATGGGCAACTGCCCCATTTCCCTTAGCTTCTGTGTACCCTTGTAAGTTTTTTCTGTCGTGCACATATTGAGAGTAGGGACCGTCGTCCAGTTGTACGCCGTCACCTAGAATGGGCCGTGCAAGCAGGCAGGGACTGAGTTGCGCGTAGATTAGGGCTCACCTGTCTGTCTCCCTACCCTGACATTACACTAAGAGTTTGCGTTTGCCAACGTCATAGTTTCTCTCAGTGGAGGAGAACTTCCTGGAGAAGTAGGCACAGGGACGGAGATGGGTGAGAGACCTAGTACCCTGGGACAAGACAACACCCACTCCCACCTCGGAGGCGTCAACCTCCATGATAAATGGCTCCATTTGGTCAGGCTGAATCAGCACTGGGACAGAGACAAAGCACCTCTTAAGGACCTCAAAGGCCTGGACCGCCTCCGGAGGCCAGTGGAGGAGATCAGCACCTTTACGAGTAAGGTCCGTAAGAGGCTTAGCGATGACCAAGAAGTTAGCAATAAATCTCCTGTAATAATTAGCAAACCCCAGGAAACACTGTAAGGCCTTCAGGGAGGCAGGGCGGACCCATTCTGCCACGGCCTGAACCTTGGCAGGGTCCATGCGGAATTCATTAGGAGTGAGGATTTGACCCAAAAATGGTATCTCCTGCACACCAAACACACATTTTTCGTTTTTTGCAAAGAGTTTGTTTTTCCAAAGGGCCTGGAGCACCATCCTGACATGCTCAATGTGGGAGGACCAGTCCTTAGAAAACACAAGTATATCATCATGGTACACTACAAGAAATACCCCCAGATAGTTTCCTAAAATCTCATTTATGAAATTCTGTAAGACCGCGGGAGCATTACACAACCCAAAGGGCATGACGAGATATTCGAAATGACTTTCGGGTGTATTAAACGCAGTCTTCCACTCATCCCCCTCTCTGATCCGGATAAGGTTATAAGCCCCCCGAAGATCGAACTTAGAGAACCATTGGGCCCCCTGAACCTGATTGAAGAGATCAGGAATCAAAGGAAGGGGATATTGGTTCCTTACAGTGATTTTATTTAAATTTCGGTAATCAATGCACGGCCTAAGACCACCATCCTTGTTCCCCACGAAGAAGAAGCCAGCACCTACCGGAGAAGTAGAGGGGCGAATGTAACCCTTGGCCAGGCTTTCTTGGATATATTCTCTCATGGCTTGACGTTCAGGACAAGAGAGATTAAATATCCTACCTTTAGGGAGCTTAGCTCCTGGTACCAAATCGATTGCACAATCGTACTCTCTATGAGGAGGTAACTGTTCGGAGGCCCTTTTAGAAAAGACATCAGCGAAGTCCTGACTAAACTCAGGTAGAGTGTTCACCTCCTCAACGAGAGAAACCAAATTATTAGAAAAACATGACGTCATGCATTCATTACCCCATTTGGTAAGCTCCCCAGTATTCCAGTTAAAAGTGGGATTATGCGTCTGCAACCAAGGAAGGCCTAAAATCAAATCGGACGATAACCCCTGCATCACTAACACAGAACACTGCTCCAAATGAATGGAGCCAACATTGAGTTAAAAACAGGGGTATGCTGCATAAAATAACCATTAGCAAGCGGAGTGGAATCAATACCCACTACCGCGACAGGTTTAGGCAAATCAATTAATGGCATAGCTAGAGACATAGCAAATTCCACAGACATAATATTAGTAGCAGACCCTGAATCCACAAAGGCACTGCCGGTGGCAGACCTTCCATCAAAAGAGACCTGAAAGGGAAGCAAGATTTTATTAGGCTTCATGTTTGCGGGAAATACCTGTGCGCCCAAGCGAGGGTAAAAATAGACCAAGGGCGGGAGCTAGAACCGTCAGGCCAGGCTGTGATAGGTTCTCCCTCTCCTTAGCCTGCCAGATTGAGTGGTAAGAGACCACGTCACTCTAGCAGACCTTGGAGCTGATGAAGGCTGGTTAACCCCGGGCGTCGGCACTGAACCTATGTCTGGCAAACCCTTTACACATAGTCTTAGGGTTCACACGCAAAGTCAAAAATGGCTGAAAATTACAGAGCTGTTTTCAGAGAACAGATATCAGTCCTACACAGGCATTCTGCAGACCATATACACTACCGTTGAAAAGTTTAGGGTCACTAAGAAATTTCCTTATTTTTGAAAGAAAAGCACAGTTTTTTTCAATGAAGATAACATTAAATTAATTAGAAATACACTCTATACATTGTTAATGTGGTAAATTACTATTCTAGCTGCAAACGTCTCGTTTTTAATGCAATATCTACATAGGTGTATAGAGGTCGATTTCCAGCAACCATCACTCCAGTGTTCTAATGGTACATTGTGTTTGCTAACTGTGTTAGAAGGCTAATGGATGATTATAAAACACTTGAAAACCCTTGTGCAATTATGTTAGCACCGCTGTAAACAGTTTTGCTATTTGGAGGAGCTATAAAACTGACCTTCCGTTGAGCTAGTTGAGAATCTGGAGCATTACATTTGTGGGTTCGATTAAACTCTCCAAATGGCTAGAAAAAGAGAGCTTTCATGTGAAACTTGACAGTCTATTCTTGTTCTTAGAAATGAAGGCTATTCCATGCGAGAAATTGCCAAGAAACTGAAGATTTCCTACAACGGTGTGTACTACTCCCTTCAGAAGACAGCACAAACAGGCTCTAACCAGAGTAGAAAGAGAAGTGGGAGGCCCCGCTTCACAACTGAGCAACAAGACAAGTACATTAGAGTCTCTAGTTTGAGAAATAGATGCCTCACAGGTCCTCAACTGGCAGCTTCATTAAATAGTACCCGCAAAACGCCAGTGTCAACGTCTACAGTGAAGAGGCGACTCCGGGATGCTGGCCTTCAGGGCAGAGTGGGAAAGAAAAAGCCATATCTGAGACTGGCTAATACAAGGAAAAGATTAATATGGGCAAAAGCACACAGACATTGGACAAAAGTGTTATGGACAAACGAATCGAAGTTTGCGGTGTTTGGATCACACAGAAGAACATTTGTGAGACGCAGAACAACTGAAAAGATGCTGGAAGAGTGCCTGACGCCATCTGTCAAGCATGGTGGAGGTAATGTGATGGTCTGGGGTTGCTTTGGTGATGGTAAATTGGGATATTTGTACAAGGTAATAGGGATTTTGAATAAGGAAGGCTATCACTCCATTTTGCAACGCCATACCATACCATACCCTGTGGACAGCTCTTGATTGGAGCCAATTTCATCCTACAACAGGACAATGACCCAAAGCACACCTCCAAATTATGCAAGAACTATTTAGGGAAGAAGCAGGCAGCTGGTATTCTATCTGTAATGGAGTGGCCAGCGCAGTCACCAGATCTCAACCTCATAGAGCTATTGTGGGAGCAGCTTGACCGTATGGTACGCAAGAAGTGCCCATCAAGCCAATCCAACTTGTGGCAGGGACTTCTGGAAGCATGGAGTGAAATTTCTCCCGATTACCTAAGCAAATTAACAGCTAGAATGCCAAAGGTCTGCAATGCTGTAATTTCTGCAAATGGAGCATTCCAAGACCAAAGCAAAGTTTGAAGGAGAAAATTATTATTTCAAATAAAAAATATTATTTCTAACCTTGTCAATGTCTTGACTATATTTTCTAGTCATTTTGCAACTCATTTGATAAATATAAGTGTGAGTTTTCATGGAAAACACAAAATTGTCTGGGTGACCCCAAACTTTTGAGCGGTAGTGTAAGTGAATACAGTGCAGTGAAATTCAGTGACTCACAGGTGACATCTTCTCAGAATGGAGTCGTTCATGTTCTCTTTTCTTCTTCATCCGGCCCAGAACACCATGTTGACTTCCAGTCTTCTTCATCTTCAATGCCCAAGCGCGAACCACAAGATATGTCATGAAAGTGTTGATGTAACCTGTATACCACGTTCACGTGACCCAATGTGCCACGTCACAGCGTATTCAAATCATGGAAGCGTTCAGTCTACATGACTACCGCCCGTCACGGTGCGCATACCTTAGATTAAAATTTCGACATATAATTAACTCTAAACCTCATAAGCTAATTTTCTTTAGCTATTATACTAGGATGTACAATTCTATATTTAAATATTATCATATTGGTCATGTGTCCTAGTATACCCACATCCAGCGATGGGTGGGATGGGTGAAACATAAAATAGTTTTCCATGAGTTTTGGACTGCGATGTGCTGCTGATCTCCCCTTTTGGGGGTAATTTACAGGGAATATGGGGGTTATATAAGGGACTCTCATCATCCCTGTATATACCAGCCATCATCCCCATATATAACCACCATTATCCGTGTATGTACCAGCCCACCATTATCTCAGTATAAAATCTCCATCACCCCTGTATATCCCATTAGGGCGGGCACTGTCAGCTTGCTGTGGCTTGCAGGCATTGTGGCTAAAGAAGAAGTAAATGGGGTGGGCATTGAGGACACCGTGGACCAATAGGATGCCTGAAATGCCGGTATATGGGAGAAGTCCAGCAGAATCTGAAAATATTCCTCCTGATTGCTTAGGCTGGGTTCACACGACCTATTTTCAGACGTAAACGAGGCGTATTATGCCTCGTTTTACGTCTGAAAATAAGGCTACAATACGTCGGCAAACATCTGCCCATTCATTTGAATGGGTTTCCCGACGTACTGTGCAGACAACCTGTCATTTATGCCTCGTCAAAAGAAGTGCAGGGCAATTCTTTTGACGTAATTTGAGCCGTTCTTCATTGAACTCAATGAAGCACAGCTCAAAATTTACGGCTGTCAGAGAAGCCTCACAAAATGCGAGGAGGAGCATTTACGTCTGAAACGAGCCAGCTGTTTTCTCAGACGTAAAAACCTGCTACCGTGTGCACATACCCTTAAAGGCTATGTACACCTTTGCACTGTTTTTTTTTAAATTGGCTTGTATGTATTTTGTAAAATAAATCACATTTCTAATTGGTCTACCATATGTCTTCTGTACCTGCAGTGTATTTCAGTTCATGGCCAGCTGCTGTATTCAGTTATCTCTCTAAGGCCCTGTTCACACCTGTGTTGGTGTGTTTTGTTGTTTTGCTCCGTCAGTGATGCAGAACAAAGGAATAACGGAAACAATGGTTCCGTCGCACAATGGACACCGCCACCTGCCGACAGAACCCATTGACTTTAGTGGGTTCTATTGGCTTTCCGTCAGGCGGGGGGCCGTGATTTTACCAAAGACAATAGTGCAGATGTGAACGAGGCCTTATCCGTCAGTCATCACCCTAATGGCAAACTGAGCAGCTCCTCCTTTGCAGGCTCATGAACAAGCATTTACTGTGGAATCTGCGCATGTGCATGGTCCTAATTACTGCATACCTCCTAACCGTCCCGGATATAGGGGGGCAGTCCAGGATTGCGGGCGCTGTTACGCTGTCCCAAGCGGCCGGTGGTATGTCTTGGTGTCAACTGTATCTGCGTCCTCAGGATGCAGATACAGTTTAATCCAATGCTAATGAAAGGGATCGTCAGCTCCATGCTTCAGTATTAGTACCACTCGCCGAGGAATTCCCGGGCACAGCGCTACTTTAAGCGCGGAGCCCCTTGTCTCACTATCCATATATGAACATTGACGTCGGGGACTACTCCTGGAACGGAATCCACTGCCTTTGCATTGCCGATGGTCTGGCCGGGGATTCCGCTCCTAGGCGGAACCCCTGATGTCACTGTCCATATATGTACAATCACATCAAGGGCTCCTTCTGGAGAGCAATCCTTGGCCACAGCGTGGCCAACGCTCTGGACAGAGATTCTGCTCCTATAGGGAATGCCTTACGTCACTGTCCATATATGGACAGTGACGGCAGGGGCCCCTCCTGGAGTGGAATCCCTGGGGGGGGGTGGCACCATCTATATGGGCACTGTGTGTGACACTATCTATATTGGCACTGGCGCTTTATATGTGCGCACTGGTACTAGGGGTAGCTAAGGGGGCATTAAACTGTATGGGGGCAGCTTTTTGTCATTATACTGTGTGGGGGTCCTATGGGAACATAATAATGAGTGGGCTGAACCGGGTATGTGTGGGCGGAGATTACTTAGATTAGGTACTTGAAAGTTGGTAGGTATGTTTACTGGTGTGTGCTGGGGCAGAGCGAGTGTGTCTACTCCAAATTTGCAGCATAAGGCAATGAGGTTGCTTTACCACATGCCAATGCGGCAATTTTGGGAATTGCTCCCTCTAGTGACCAGCACATGGAAATATTATAAATTAGAATCTGATTTATAATATTTCCTGACTTGTGAAAAAAATAAAAATAAATAAAACAATCACTTATGTACTAACTGTTTAACTGAAAAAAAATAAATAAATTCCTAGCGACACATTCCCTTTAATACTGGCGTTTCATACACCAGTCCTATTAAACAGTTTGCTGGAGTAAGATGCAGCACATTTATTAACAGGCGAACGACTCTTATTAAATGTGTCGCATCTTTTAGCTGCAACGCGGCCTGTCATCAGTACTTTCTACGTGCTGCGGCCTGCTGTAAGAGCCTGAGGGGATCCGGGAGGGAGAATCGGAGTGGTGAGGTAAGTACATTTTTAAAATGTATTTTATTGTCTGATTGGGGGGGCATACAGTCTGATTGGGGGGAGGTATGGGTCTGGCACGGACCTTTGCCTTGTTACGCTCCCCAGAGATAAATCTGGGCCGCATTATACATATAGATTTCTGCTATAATTTACATCAGTTACTGGCGTAAATTATAGTAAAATTGTTGGCCATTTCTGCTAAGCCCCGCTCATTTTTTGCACCCCAACAATTCTGACATTTGCGTATTTTGGGAATTTTCTACGCTAATAAACTATTGTAGAAAGGTTAATATATTCCCCCCAAAGGCTACAGACCGTAATACAATATCTTAATGTAAGGATGTGTACACTTAATTGTGCTGCAACGCTTGTTGTCTCCATTCTATGTCAGTGTGGGAAGTAGATGTCCGGCCTTATGATTTTGTGATATGTGATAGACCCAGAATCCCAATCACCAAACCAAAGAATGCAAAATAAAGACACAAAACATTATAATTGGGTGTTAAATGGTCAAAACTTTTATTATATTATATGACCAAACCCAAAATGGCAAACCTCCGACTCACGAAGAGTCACCCTCCAGCACGCAGGAAAGGAAAACCCCCTGTGGGGGAAACCTCTAGGGAAACCATGGCTGGAGGATTGCCCTTCCTCTGGGCTTAGAAGGGGCCAAAATATCATTTGTAACAGAATTTGTACGTTTTCTCAGATTTTCAAGGAAAGACATTACAATGAACGAACGACATAAAACACATAAATCGGCTGATCTGGTTGGCTAGGCGGATGTCTCTCTTCCTGGGCACCCATTAAAATGAATGGGTGATCCACGGATGAGACGGGTCCTCCAGATGCCTCCTTGTAGCACCTGTGCCCGCTCTGGCTAATAGAGGGGGATCTCCTGCTGGAAACCCCCCTCTATTACAGACAACCCGTATGAAGAGGATGGCATCACTGTGATGAAGAAGTGGTCTGGGGTGAAGGGTTTCCCTGCTAGAACCTCCAAATTACATCAGGTCGGTATTGGTGGGGAAGTCAAGCTCAAGGTCCTCAGTCCCATCCAATATGGCGCTGAATGTGGCAGTAAAACCTTCTAATATGGAATCTTCTTTATGTCATAAACATTTGTATTTATGACATCAGCGCATTCATCATCATTACTACAGGAGTTTATTACCACTGCACAACTCATACATTGTGACGTCACCCACAGTGGTCTGAAGTGTTAACCCTTTAATGACTGGCAGTGTACTTACCACAGAGGCCATAAAGCTGAATAGAACATATCAGCGGCCATAAAGGAAAAGGGATAATGCAGGGAGCATCTCCGCACAAGAACTATCCATGACAAAGGGTTGTCCAGGATGAGAGAACGTGTCTGCTTTCTCCAAAAACCAGCACCACACCTGTCCATAGGTTGTGTGTGGTATTACAGCTCATTACCATTCACTTCAATGGAGCAAACCTGCAATACCAGATACAACCTGTGGATAGGTGTGGTGCTGTTTTTGGAAGAAAGCAGCCATATTTTTCTAATCCTGCACAGCCCCTGTTAGAAATAGTTCAAAAAAATGGGGGAGAAGGAGAAGAAGGGGAGAGGGAAATAATTAAAAAAAGGGAAAAAGAGGAACTCTGAGGTAAAAGATATAAAACTAGACTGAAAGGAGTCTGCTGGAGGTGCCAGATGGAAAGACAGATTTCTGCCATGGGGACCGGATTAGTTGAAATGTATCTTGAAGGGGGGCTTCAGAGAGTGGGTTTTAACCCCTTCCCGCCCTATGAAGTGCTGTTGCATTGAAAAACTATGCAGTTCATCTTCGAATGCAGCGTCACAAAAACAAATTATGAAGTAAAATATAAAACTATATAAATTTGGTATCGCCATAATCGTAACGACCCGCAGAATCAAGTTATCATGCAATTCATGCCACCCGATGAACATTGTAAAATCAAAACAGAAATGGCGGAATTAAAAAAAAAAATTCAATTCACCCCACAAAATGTAGTTTTTTTTTACATTGTTTTTTTAATACATTATATGGTACATTAGGCCGCAGGGTAAATTCCACGTAAACAGCGCCATTCATCGGTTAACTGTTTAAATGATACCAGTTCAAGTGACCTTTATCGAAAAACACCATAAGACATTTTTTCCCAATTAACCTTCTAATTGGGCCTAGCATGTGTGATACTGTCTGCTAAGCCGTTGTATCTAAGCATATTATATGTGATACTGTCTGCTGAGCCGCTGTCTCCTATCAAGTAGCAGAGCTATCAGGTGCCATAGTCTTAGGGTTCACACGCAAAGTCAAAAATGGCTGAAAATTACATAGCAGTTTTCAGAGAACACAGTCTTTGATTTACAGCCGTTTTTGAAGCTGGAAACGTTTTTTGAGGTGTTTTTTTCTAGATATTTTTGGAGCTGTTTTTCCATTGACACAATGAAAAACATCTCCAAAAACGGCTCAAGAAGTGACATGCTCCTTCTTTTTACGTGCCGTTTTAAAATACAATAGGCAGATGTTTGTAGGCATTGGGCTACCGATATTTCAGGCGTATTTGAAGGCGTTTACGCTACGAAATACGCCTGAAAACACAGTGTGTGAATATACCCTTATAGATACGCTGTCTCAGATATATATATATATATTTTTTTATTTTTTTTAGGGGTGTGGGCAAAACACATGTCTTGTGGCACAAAACAGTCTGATTAGTGGGGGAGATACGGGGTCTGGCTTAGGCCTTTTGTTGCACAATCAATGTAAAATTGTACACTAGCTCGGAGCTGGCGTTGATTTCCGCTTTACATTACGCCCGTTACTGGCGTAAATTATAGTAAAATTGTCGGCCCTTTCCGCAAAGCGCCACACACTTTTCAAAAAAGTGCCAAAGGCAGCATAAACTGCCCAAAAACTTTCCCGCAATTTGGGATTTTTCTATGCCAGATAAGAGGCTTAGCAAGGTTAATAAATTCTCCTCTAAGGCTACAGACAGTAATACAATATCTTACTGCAAGGATCTGTACACTCAGTGTCTGACTGAGGTACCTTGGACCCACCAAAGGAAATAATTCTTGGGGGTCTACCGTTCAACTATATAGAAATAATTTAAACACTCTTAAATGTGTACTAAAAACGTGTGTTGTAAAACAAAAACCAATATTTCCACCATATTGTGACAGGTATCAGTCCTACACAGGCATTCTGCAGACCATATAAGTGAATACAGTGCAGTGAAATTCAGTGACTCACATGTGACATCTTCTTAGATTGGAGTTGTTCACGTTCTCTTTTCTTCTTCATCCGGCCCAGAACGCCATGATGACTTCTTCCAGTCTTCTTCATCTCCAATGCCCAAACGCGAACCACAAGATACGTCATGAAAGTGTTGATGTAACCTAGATACCACGTGTAATGACGGGGTAGGGAGACAGACAGGTGAGCCCTAATCTACCCGCCTCTCAGTCCCTGCCTACTTGCACGGCCCGTCCTAGGCGACGGCGTACAACTGGGCGACGGTCCCTACGCTCAATATGTGCACGACAGACAAACAGACAAGGGTACACAGAAGCTAAGGGAAATGGGGCAGTTGCCCATGGCAACACAGTGAGCAACAGGCGTAGTGAACGAGTCGAGTCAAACCAGTGTACCAAACGCAGAGCAGGAGCGTAGTCAGTAAAGCCAGGGTCAAAATGAAGCAAGGTCAATAATAATAGCAGGAGCAGCAGAGCCAGAAAACAGGAAAGAATCACAGGCAAAGACAAGCAGGAAATGAAGGTATAAATAGACCGAGGCCGGGAGCTAGAACCGTCTGGCCAGGCTGTAATAGGTTCTCCCACTCCTGAGCCTACCAGCCTGAGTGGTAGCAGATCAAGTCACTCTATCAGACCTAGGAGCAGGTGCAGACTGATTAACCACGGGCGTCGACACAGAAGCTGTGTCTGGCAGATCCTTTACACCACGTTCCCGTGACCTAATGTGCCACGTCACAGCGCATTCAAATTGTGGAAGTGTCCGGTCTACATGACTACCGACTGTCATGGTGTGCAGACCTTAGATCAAAATTTTGACATATAACTAACTGACACTAAACCTCATAAGGTAATTTTCTTTAGCTATTATACCAGGATGTAGGCGGAGAAGTAGGCTAAGAGAATGGAAAGTGGCTGAGGCGGGAGTTGGGCCAAAGTGGATATGACACTTGACTGGGGTCTGGGGAGGGGAAGGGGAGAGAGACAGGTGGGAAGGTGGGAGCAGAGGGGCAACGTGAAAAAAATAATTAAACTGAATCTACTGCTTTAAAACAGTCACTCACCAAGTTGCGGAGCTGGCCCCTGCATGGGTCCCATTCCTTTCTACAAACCAATTACCGCTAATCATAACCTTGATGAGCGGCAGCTGCCCACATTATTTTACTTTTGTGGCCAGGCCCCTGACAGTAGTACCAGCGGTACTACCCTGATGGCAGGCCTGTTTGCAGGGGTACTAGCCAACTACGTCACAGATAACCCAAGTTTCAAGACCATGCAAATTTATGGATTTTTGGCATCCCATGGAATATGGGAACAATAGGGAATTCTATCAGTAAGTATTCTACCTTTTTCTTGGCTAATACTCCTAATCCAATTCCTTCTTCTAGCAGATTTTTTAAAGATTCTTTACATGCGGTGCTTGGTTTCGCCACAAGTTTGCGATATGTCGATTCATTGTCTAAAATGGTATGACCGTGTCTGGGATATAAACAGGAATCTAGAACAACTCCTGCTCCGTAAGATTTGGAGGACACAGTTATACGCTGGATATATGGTGAGCCCCTCTGTGTTTTCACCGTTAGCCCTTATGTGTACATAGTGAATCTTTTAGAAGGTTAATCTTTACCCGCTAAGGTGGAAGGGTTGGTTCCAATGCCTAGTTATGGTGGTGTCTGAGGAAATAAAGGTCCTTTAAGACGTCCCGATACTGACCATGAAAACCAGCACCAATCGACAATACAGCGTGTCACAAGGAGCAATCATTGTTAATGTATGGGGGCAAACAATCGTTACTACACCAGACCCCGTACTGATCTGCCAGTCCAGCTGCCTCCGGGCACTGGACAACACTGCCGGAAGCAGATGGCTCCGATCACTGCATAGCGGCCGTTCGGCAGAACTGCAGCTCGGCCTCTATTCTTTGACCGGAGCCATCTACTTCCGGAAGTGTTGTCCGGTGCCCAGAGGCAGCTGGAGTGGCGGATCGGTGCGGGGTCCAGGTGTCGGATACGCACCGATCAAATACTGATGACCTATCCAGTGGATAGGTCATCAGTTGTCAGAATGTGGAAAACCCTTTTAAAGGGAAGGTGTCACGGAAATTTTTTTTTTCAATATATATATTTATAATATTGCTTTTAGTATGTCATTAAAATAAATTGTATTTATTTGTGTTTTTTTGTTGTACTTTTTACTTTTTTCCTTCTTTTACTTCTCTATGGGGGCTGCCATTTTTTTTTTTCATCTCTCTGTATCTGTCCATTAACGACACATACAGAGATGGAATACGGCACATACATTCCCATAGAGAATGCGAACGGGAGCCGTTCCATTCACTATAGCGCACGCCGTCTGTGTGGGAACGGCGCATGCGCCACTCCCACACAGATCAAAAGGAAGGTCTTTAGTAGAGCGACATCCAGCGCCATTTTCATGTGGACCGGAAGCCACGGCCGAACAGTAAGATGAGGACTTCCGGTCGCGGCTTCCGGCCATATGTTGAAGGCAGCGCAGACGCAAGGACTAGGAGCGGCAGGGCGGAGGCGGCGGCAGGAGCAGGTAAGTTATGTTTGTGTATGTGATGTGTGTGTGTTTATGTTAGTGTTATACTGTCTGCTGAGCACTGTATCTAATCCTCCTACACTGTGCATTCGCTCAGAAAATGGCGGCACACAGTGTAGGAGGTGTGAACATTCAACCCCCTCCTTTCTCCTGGCACTAGCCAGGATAAAGGAGGGGGGATTCTGTGAGGACACTAGAGCGAGTGTGTCTACTACAAATTTGCAGCATAAGGCAATGAGGTTGCTTTACCACATGCCAATGCGGTAATTTTGGGAATTGCTCCCACTAGTGACCAGCACATGGAAATGTTATAAATTAGAATCTCATTTATAATATTTCCTGACTTGTGAAAAAATTTAAAAATTAAAACAATGTGTAATCACTTATGTACTAACTGTTTAACTGAAAAAAATTAAATTAAATTTCTAGCGACACATTCCCTTTAATACTGGCGTTTCTTACACCAGTCCTATTAAACAGTTTGCTGGAGTAAGATGCAACACATTTATTAACAGGCGAACGACTCTTAATAAATGTGTTGCATCTTTTAGCTGCAACGCGGCCTGTCATCAGTACTTTCTACGTGCTGCGGCCTGTCATTAGTACTTTCTACGTGCTGCGGCCTGTCATCAGTACTTTCTACGTGCTGCGGCCTGCTGTAAGAGCCTGAGGGGATCCGGGAGGGAGAATCGGAGTGGTGAGGTAAGTACATTTTTAAAATGTATTTTATTGTCTGATTGGGGGGGGCAAACAGTCTGATTGGGGGGGAGGTATGGGTCTGGCATGGACCTTTGCCTTGTTACGCCCCCCAGAGATAAATCTGGACCACATTATACATATAGATTTCTGCTATAATTTACATCAGTTACTGGTGTAAATTATAGTAAAATTGTTGGCCATTTATGCTGGGCCATTTTTGCACCCCAAAAATGTCAACATTTGTGTATTTTAGTAAACTGTTGTAGAAAGGTTAATATATTTCCCCCCAAAGCCTACAGACCGTAATACAATATCTTAACCCCTTCCCTCTTTAGCCACTTTTGACCTTCCTGACAGAGCCTCATTTTTCAAATCTGACATGTGTCACTTTATGTGGTAATAACGTCGGAATGCTTTTAGCTATCCAAGCGATTCTGAGATTGTTTTCTCGTGACACATTGGACTTGATGTTACTGGCAAAATTTGCTCGATATGTTCAGTATTTAATTGTGAAAAACACCAAAATTTAGCGAAAAATTGCAAACATTTGCATTTTTCTCAACTTAATTGTATCTGCTTGTAAGACAGGCAGTTATAACACACACAATGGTTGCTAACTAACATCCCCCATATGTCTACTTTAGATTGGCATCGTTTTTTGAACATTATTTTATTTTTCTAGGACGTTACGAGGCTTTGTACTTTAGCAGCAATTTCTCACTTTTTCAAGAAAATTTCAAAAGGCTATTTTTACAGGGGCCAGTTCACTTGTGAAGTGGCTTTGAGGGCCTTATATTTTAGAAACCCAAAAAAAGTCACCCCATTTTGAAACTTTCACCCCTCAAAGTATTCAAAACAGCATTTAGAAAATTTCTTAACCCTTTAAACTTTTCACAGGAATTAAAGCAAAGTAGGGGTGAAATTTACAAATTTCATATTTTTTTGAAGAAATTAATTTTTAATCCAATTTTCTTTATAACACAGAAAGTTTTACAACAGAAATGCAATTCAATATTTATTGCCCAGATTCTGCAGTTTTAGGAAATATCCCACATGTGGCCGTAGCGTGCTACTGGACTGAAGCACCGGCCTCAGTAGCAAAGGAGCACCTAGTGGATTTTGGGGCCTTATTTTTATTTGAATATATTTTAGGCACCATGTCAGGTTTCAAGGGCTCTTGCGGTGCCAAAACAGTGGAAATCCCCCAAAAGTGATCCCATTTGAGAAACTACACACCTCAAGGAAATTATCTAGGGGTATACTGAGTGTTTTGACACCCCAGGTTTTTTGCAGAAATTATTGGAAGTAGGCCCTGAAAATTTCCGCAAAGACTGAAGGAGAAAAAGCACCGTAAAATTTGGAAAGCAATTTCTCCTGAGTAAAACAATACCCCCCACATGTGGTAATAAATGGTTGTTTGGACACACGGCAGGGCTTAGAACGGATGGAGCACCATTTGGCTTTTGGAGTTCACATTTAACAGGAATGGTTGCGGAGGCCATGTCACATTTACAAAGCCCCTGAGGGGATAAAACAGTGTAAACCCCCCACAAGTGACCTCATTTTGGAAACTACACCCATTGAGGAAATTATCTAGGGGTATACTGAGCATTTTGACCTCACAGGTGTTTTTCAGAAATTATTGGAAGTAGGCCCTGAAAATAAAAATCTACATTTTTTCAAAGAAAATGTAGTTTTAGCACATTTTTTCTCATTTACAGAAAGACTGAAGGAGAAAAAGCACCGCAAAATTTGTAAAGCAATTTCTCCCGAGTAAAACAGTACCCCACATGTGGTAATAAACGGCTGTTTGGACACACGGCAGGGCTTAGAATGGAAAGAGCGCTATTTGGCTTTTGGAGATCACATTTAGCAGGAATGGTTTGCGGAGGCAATGTCGCATTTGCAAAGCCCCTGAGGGGCAAAACAATGAAAACGCCCAAAAAGTGACTACATTTAGGAAACAACACCCCTTGAGGAATCCATATAGGATTATTGTGAACATTTTGACCCCATAGATGTTTCATAGAATTTATTTGAATTGGGCAGTGAAAATAAAAACAATCCTTTTTCTTCAATAAGACATAGCTTTTCCGCAAATTTTTTTGTTTTCTCAACAAATAATGGAAAAAAAGAACAAAACATTTGTAAAGCAATTTCTCCCGAGTACGGCAATACCCCATATGTGGTCATAAACTGCTGTTTGGGCACACGGCAAGGCTCAGAAAGGAAGGAGCACCATTTGGAGTGCAGATTTTGCTGGATTGGTTTCTGGGCACCTGTGGGACCAAAACTGTGGATACCCCGCAGAAGGGACCACATTTTGGAAACTACACCCCTCAATGCATTTACCTAGGGGTGTAGTAAGCATGTTAACCCTGCAGGTGTTTTGTAGAAATTAGTGTGCACTCGATGTTGCAGAGTGAAAATGGGATTTTTTTTTCCATATATATGCCAATATGTGGTGCCCAGATTGTGCCACCATAACAAGACAGCTCTCTAATTATTATGCTGGGTTTCCTGGTTTTAGAAACACCCTTCATGTGGCCCTAATCTTTTGCCGAACATTCGACCAGGCTCAGGAGTGAAAGCGTACCATGCGAAATCGAGGCCTAATTTGGCGATTTATAAAGTATTGGATCACAATTGCAGAGGCTCAGATGTGAAATAATAAAAAGAAAGCCCTGAGAAGTGACCCCATTTGGAAACTGCACCCCTCAAGGCATCTATTAAGGGGTGTAGTGAGCATTTTCACACACAGGTATTTTCCATAAATGATTGCGCTGTGGATGGTGCAAAGTAAAAATTGATATTTTTCCCTAGAAATGCCATTTCAATGGCAAATATGTCATACCCAGCTTATGACGCTGGAGACACACACCCCAAAAATTGTTAAAAGGGTTCTCCCGGGTATGGTGATGCCATATATGTGGAAGGAAACTGCTGTCTGGGCACGCTGTAGGGTTCAGAGGGGTGGGAGCGTCATTTGGCTTTTGGAGCGTGGAATTTGCTTGGTAATTGTTTGGAGTGTTTCCATTTATAATGTGGGGCATACGTGAGCTGGGCAGAGTACATCAGGGACATAGTCAGGGGGTATAATAATAGGGTAAAAAAAACAATAAAATAATCCATTTATGTGTGTTACGCTGTGAAGCAATCCTTTCTGCACAGGCCAGTGTCGCACTGATATATGGCGTCCTTTCTTATGCCCCTTTTGGTCCACACTCCGGACCTTTGCAGTTTGGGGAATTTTGCTGTGAAGTGTTGTCCTGGTATAATACGGGCACCCTCGCTTCCAGCAGATATGTTTGGGCCCTCCCCTTCCTGGTTCCCTGATTTTAGATCCTTGATAAATCGCCTCTTGAAACAGAAGAAATGTTCCCCTCGGGCACAACTGCATATTTTTTATTTCCTGACTTATTGGAGCCATAACTAATTTTATTTTTCATAGATGTAGCGGTATGAGGGCTGGTTTGTTGCGGGACGAGCTGTAGTTATTATTGGTACCATTTTGGGGTACATGTGACTTTATGATCACCTTTTATTCTATTTTTTGGGAGGCCAGGTAAACAAAAAATCGCAATTCTGGCACAGCTTTATTTTTTTTTTTATATATACAGTGTTCACCATGCGTTATAAATTACATGTTAACTTTATTCTGTGGGTCCGTACGATTCCGGCGATACCTAATTTATAGAACTTTTTTATGTTTTACAACTTTTTGCACAATAAAATTGCTTTTGTAAAAAGAATGTATTTTTTCTGTCGCCAGGTTGTGAGAACCATAACTTTCCAATATTTTTGTCGCCGGAGCTGTATGAGGGCTTGTTTTTTGCGGGACGAGCTATAGTTTTTATAGGTACCATTTTTGGATACGTGCGACTTTTTGATCACTTTTTATTCCAATATTTGTAGGGCAAAGTGACCAAAAAACAGAAACTCGGGTATAGTTTTTTACGTTTTTTTTTACGCTGTTCACCGTGTGCAATAAATAATATAATATTTTGATACCTCAGGTCGTTACGGTCGCGGCAATACCAAATACGTATGGTTTATATTTTTTTTTCAATAATAAAGGACTTGATAAGAGAAATAGGGCGATTGTGTTTTATTTTATTACTTGAAACTTTTATTGTTTTCAAACTTCTATTTTTTTCATTTTTTTTTACACTTTTTTATACTTTCTTTTACACTTTCTTTCAACTCCCACTAGGGGACTTGAAGTTCCAACTGTCTGATGTTTTTTTTCTAATACTTTGCACTACCTACGTAGTGCAATGTATTAGATCTGTCAGTTATTCACTGACAGCAAGCCGATTAGGCTTCGCCTCCCGGCGGGGCCTAATCGGCTTCCGTAATGACATATCAGGAGGCCATTGTGTCTCCTGTTGCCATAGCAGCAGTCGCCAGTCCTGATTGCCTGTCAGGGCTGGTGATCTGCTAGTAACCACTACGATGCAGTAATCGCTTTCGATTGCTGCATCGAGGGGGTTAATGGCAGGGATCGGAGCTAGCTCCGGTTCCTGACATTACAGGTGGATGCCATCTTTCCGGCGGCTACGGAAGCCGATCAGGCTCCGCCGCCGGGCGGATCTTGACCGTCTTCTGTATTAGGCAGACCGGGAGGCCAGTATTAGGCCTCCGGTTGCCATTGCAGCCACCGGAACCCCGGCAATTTCATTGTTGGGGTTCCGATGAGCTGCAAACACCTTAAGTGCAGCACTCACGTTTGAGCGCTGCACTTAAGGGGTTAATGGCGGGGATCAAAGCTAATTTCGGTCCCCACCACTACAGCCGGATGTCAGCTGTAAGATACAGTTGAGATCCGGGGATGATGGCACCGACTCAGCTTCTGAGCCGTTGCCAAACATTTGGCGTATGGATACGGCAATTTGCGGGATGTCATAGCTTTCCATGGCGTACCCAAACGGCAAATGTTGGGAAGGGGTTAATGTAAGGATGTGTACACTTAATTGTGCAGCAACGCTTGTTGTCTCCATTCTATGTCAGTGTGGGAAGTAGATGTCCGGCCTTATGATTTTGTGATATGTGATAGACCCAGAATCCCAATCACCAAACCAAAGAATGCAAAATAAAGACACAAAACATTATAATTGGGTGTTAAATGGTCAAAACTTTTATTATATTATATGACCAAAGCCAAAATGGCAAACCTCCGACTCACGAAGAGTCACCCTCCAGCACGCAGGAAAGGAAAAACCCCCTGTGGGGGAAACCTCTAGGGAAACCATGGCTGGAGGATTGCCCTTCCTCTGGGCTTAGAAGGTGCCAAAATATCATTTGTAACAGAATTTGTACGTTTTCTCAGATTTTCAAGGAAAGACATTACAATGAACACATAAATCGGCTGATCTGGTTGGCTAGGCGGATGTCTCTCTTCCTGGGCACCCATTAAAATGAATGGGTGATCCACGGATGAGACGGGTCCTCCAGATGCCTCCTTGTAGCACCTGTCTCCGCTCTGGCTAATAGAGGGGGATCTCCTGCTGGAAACCCCCCTCTATTACAGACAACCCGTATGAAGAGGATGGCATCACTGTGATGAAGAAGTGGTCTGGGGTGAAGGGTTTCCCTGCTAGAACCTCCAAATTACATCAGGTCGGCATTGGTGGGGAAGTCAAGCTCAAGGTCCTCAGTCCCATCCAATATGGCGCTGAATGTGGCAGTAAAACCTTCTAATATGGAATCTTCTTTATGTCATAAACATTTGTATTTATGACATCAGCACCTTCATCATCATTACTACAGGAGTTTATTACCACTGCACAACTCATACATTGTGACGTCACCCACAGTGGTCTGAAGTGTTAACCCTTTAATGACGGGCAGTGTACTTACCACAGAGGCCATAAAGCTGAATAGAACATATCAGCGGCCATAAAGGAAAAGGGATAATACAGGGAGCATCTCCGCACAAGAACTATCCATGACAAAGGGTTCTCCAGGATGAGATAACTTGTCTGCTTTCTCCAAAAACCAGCACCACACCTGTCCATAGGTTGTGTGTGGTACTACAGCTCATTACCATTCACTTCAATGGAGCAAACCTGCAATACCAGATACAACCTGTGGATAGGTGTGGTGCTGTTTTTGAAAGAAAGCAGCCATATTTTTCTAATCCTGCACAGCCCCTGTTAGAAATAGTTCAAAAAAAGTGGGGGAGAAGGAGAAGAAGGGGAGAGGGAAAGAAGAAATTAAAAAAAGGTAAAAAGAGGAACTCTGAGGTAAAAGATATCAAACTAGACTGAAAGGAGTCTGCTGGAGGTGCCAGATGGAAAGACAGATTTCTGCCATGGTGACCAGATTAGTTGAAATGTATCTTGAAGGGGGGTTTCAGAGAGTGGGTTTAACCCCTTCCCGCCCTATGAAGTGCTGTTGCATTGAAAAACTATGCAGTTCATCTTCAAATGCAGCGTCACAAAAACTAATTATTTTGTAAAAAATAAAACTATATAAATTTGGTATCGCCATAATCGTAACGACCCGCAGAATCAAGTTATCATGCAATTCATGCCGCCCGATGAACACTGTAAAATCAAAACAGAAATGGCGGAATTACAGGTTTTTTAAAATACATTATATGGTACATTAGGCCGCAGGGTAAATTCCACATAAACAGTGCCATTCATCGGTTAACTGTTTAAATGATACCAGTTCAAGTGACCTTTATCGAAAAACACCATAAGAAATTTTTTCACAATTAACCTTCTAATTGGGCCTAGCATCTGTGATACTGTCTGCTGAGCCGTTGTATCTAAGCATATTATATGTGATACTGTCTGCTAAGCCGTTGTATCTAAGTAGACCTAAGTAGACAAAAGTAGATGGTCCAGCGCAGTCAAGTTTAAAACAGAACGTAGTTCTAATTTTATGTGGATGGTTAAAACAAGATCATTCCCAAATGTAGGTAAGGTGCCTACGCGTTTCAGACGTATACCACATCCTTCCTCATGGCTTTAATGCTAACAACTAAATGTCAGAACGAGGTTTATATCCGGTTGCCAACAGGTGAAAATGAGTGATGTCACAGAATAGTGGTGCTGTCCAGCATAGTAGTGCTGAACTAGGGAGACGCCTATAGGGCATCAGCATTCTGTGAATAAAAGCTATCCAGCACGGTGGAGCTGTCCAGCAGAAGTGGGTGGAGCTGTCCAGCAGAAGTGGGTGGAGCTGTCCAGCAGAAGTGGGTGGAGCTGTCCAGCAGAAGTGGTGCTGAAACAGAGAGACGGTGATAGAACATCACTGCTCCACTAGTAAGTTGTGTGCTTACAGCATTGGTTGATGGCTAGTAATAAATAATAAGATGAGGGATAACAATGACCCAAATCTATCCTAGAGTAGTGGATAGAATATTAATGCTTATTTCTATTTATTAGGCTGTCGGATATGAACCTCTGAAATACTCACATCGAAAAATAAAAACATGAATAGACGCTAAAAAATACATGATATTAAACAGTTTAAGACAATACATGAACTGGAAAGAAGGGGAATTATGTATTGGTCTTCAAGGATAATTAGTATTGGAAAATTTGTTTTCCTTTGTATACTAGACCGTCAATTGGTTAACGGGAAATCTGGTGGGGGAAGGACCCGTTAATATGGATAATTAGGTGTCATCTGTAAAAGCCATGAACATTAACAGGTATTATTAATTATTAGGCCATATTAAATTCTGCCGATCATTTCATAGATTCTTTTACTATTAGTGGAACATGAATTCTTTTTTTAGGTTCAGACCTTTAGGAAACCTGGTTTTTAGTGTAAATATCCAGTATGCTTCACGTGATAAGATTTTATGTTTGATGTTCCCCCCTCTGGTTGGAGTTTTGACTTTTTTTCTGGCATAACATCTCAGACTTATAATTGATCTATTATGGAAGGTTATGAAATGTTTTACAACATTGGAGATATTGGTGAGGTTGGGATTTCTTATATAGCCCAAATGTTCTAGTATCCTAGTTTTACATTTGCGGCTGGTGAAACCCACATACATTAGGTTGCATTCCAAACACTCCACAATGTATATCACTGCCTCACTGTTGCAATTAATGTAAGTTTGAATTGAAAAATTTGTATTGTTATCTGAATCTCTAAAAGTCTTAGTGGGCTTGGCATATGAACAGATTTTACATGGATGCGAGCCGCATTTAAAGAAACCCGTATATTGAAGCCATGTCAGTTTGGGAATGTTTGAGGAAAATATAGAAGGAGGCAACAGGTCACTTAGGGAAGGAGCTTTTCTGGACACTACACGACAACCATCCTTCAAAATATCTGACAGAGCCTCGTCTTACATTAGAATGGCTACATTTTTATGGACGATTTTCTTGATTTCATTAAACTGACTACTGTGTTGTAACATTAAAGTAGGTACGTTTAGACCGGTATCTTTATTATTAGGTTTTGGCTCTAGAAGTATATCTCGGGGCTTTGTTTCTACAATGGAGGCTGCTCTTTTGAGGGTTCTGCATACCCTCTTTTGCATAGTCTCCTACTAATTTTCTGTTGTTCCACCCGGTAATTGGGGTCGTTACTACAATTTATTTTTGCTCTGTACATTTCTCCCACTGGGATTGATGAGATGGTTTGTCTGGGGTGACCGCTTGTTGCATACAGGATGGTGTTCCCTGAAATCGGCTTACGGTATGTTTTAGTGTTGATTATTTCCCCTGCATGACCTGTGAGTTCTAGGTCCAGAAACTGGATAGTATCTTTTTGTGAAGAATAGGTAAATTTCAAGTTGAATTGGTTGTCATTAAGATAATTGATGACATTTGGGATATCTGACATATTGCCTTCCCATATAAATAGCAGGTCGTCTATATACCTTGCATACCAGTTAATAGATCTGCCAAAAGGGTTATCACTAGAAAAAATGAAAAGTTCCTCCCACCAGGCCATCACAAGATTAGCCAAAGAAGGGGAGAATTTAGCTCCCATTGATACTCCCTGTAGTTGTAGGTAAAACAACCCATCGAACTGGAAGAAATTGTGTGTCATCAGGAAGACAAGGACCTCTAGTGTATATGATTGTAGCTCAAAGCTGTAGTTGCTGTGTTTAAAAAGATGATATTCTAGTGCCCTACGGGCTATTTCATGTGGGATATTAGGATAGAGTGAGGTCACATCACAGCTCAGCCATGTCAATTTATTTTCCCATCTTTTTTTGTGAAATGAGCATAACACATCTCTGGTGTCACGTAAATGGCCTGGGGTTCTTAGCGCAAGGGGTTGTAACAAGGAGTCTAGCCATTCAGAGAGTTTTTCTGTTAGTGATCCTATCCCTGACACTATGGGGCACATAGGTGGGGGGTTTATGCCTTTATGAGTCTTGGACAATGCGTGCATGATTGGAGTTGAGGGACATTGGACCATAATATATTCTGCTTGCTTACTTGTTAATACGCCACTACCTAAACCATTAGTTTGTTGAGCTTTTTTGCCATTTTCAGCTCTTTAGAGATATTAAAGTTCTTATTGCAACACTTCGAATTTTCAGATAGTGGCTGGAGATCCTTTTCAATTGCCCATTGAAATCTGTCCATAGAGTCTGTCTTAGATGCCAGAGGATAGAAGCTTGGATTTTTCGTAACAAAGTCCGCAGAAAAATGAATATTTCTTATAGGAAGTTCTGGGTTCAGACTCTCTAAGCATTGGATTGCCCTATGTTCCTCAAACGATAGTGATCTATGGTCATGGATGTTTGTATTGGATTCTCTGAGATAAAAATCTGTTGTCATTGAGAGCGTATTATAAAAATGCCTCTTTACTGTTAAATTCCTTACAAATCGATTAATGTCCAGTTGTGTGTTGAAAGAATCGAACATGCGATTAGGGGCAAAATTGAGGCCCAACGACAGAACTTTGACTTGTGCTGGAGTCAGTTCGGATGAGTAAAGGTTGATCACATTAATGCTGAGTGTGGATTCCTGCGGTTTTGTTCCTGGTCTGTTTGGGTGATGTTTCCTACCGCCCCTCCTTTCCCGTTTTTTTACTTCCTTGGTTTGCTGACTGGTTGGTATCTTTCGGAGTATAGGTTCCTAGAGTTATCACTATCTGAGGCTTCATTAAATCCTTCAATTGAATCAGGTTCCGAGGAGCTGAAACTGACTCTATTCAGACATACTTCGCGTTGGTGGCAGAAGCAGGAGCCATAGCAGGTCGTTGGAGGAGAGAGACAGGACAGGGGAGGTGAGCCAGTTCCTGGTGGTGTGGGAGGCAGGCAGGCATGCAGGTCCCAGCGGGTGGTGAGGTCATCTTCAGCTAGCTCCAGCTAGCTTTGGCTCCTGAGCGTACCGACGCAGGGCTATTTAACCCTGTCGGTACGCTCGTAGCGGGGGATGTGGCGCTTGCCCCTGGCTAGCATGGGTCGGCATGGTGATAATGTATCACCAGCCGACTCATGAGCGCCCGCACGAGACAGTCCGTGCGTGCGGGAGACTTGAAATGGAGACAGGGGATAACTATCCCTTGTCTCCATGGTTTCCAAACAAAGCAGGGCCATGCTAATTGTCCTGCTTTGCTTAGAACCGCATCCATGACCAGGGCTGTTGTTGTTACAGCCCTGGCTCATGATACATTATATGTTATATGTTTTATACACACATTATATATATATATATATATATATATATATATACAGAAAAACAAAAAAGATCCAGCAGCACCGGTTGAAGGATGTGGGTGCAGGCCCCAGGGAGCAGATCAAGCTCTCAATATCAACAGAGATCCAAAAAATAGGCAGCACACCGTAGAAATTTAGTGAAAAAGAGGGTACTTTATTAACCCGAAGTGCCACGTTTCAGCTCTATCCACTAGAGCCGTTGTCAAGGCTTGAGAAAGGCTCTAGTGGATAGAGCTGAAACGTCGCACTTTGGGTTAATAAAGTACCCTCTTTTTCACAAAATTTCTACGGTGTGCTGCCTATTTTTTGGATCTCTATATATATATACATATACACTGTATATATACACACATATACATACACACTATATATATATATATATATATATATATATAGGGACACTTCCCTTTACAATCCCCCTGTTGTCGGGGACTCGACAATGCAATTTGGGGAAGTGTTTGTGGGGTTCTATTTACCCCCTCAACCTCCCTGGTTACTGGTAATGGTCTGAGATGGAAGGAAGTATACTATTGGACCTAGATACTCGACATCAGCTATCTCCTCAAGGACACCTTCCCGCCAGTCCTCTGACTCTGGAGTCTAGTGTCCAAAGAAACAAAACCTCAAAGTTCACAGAATGAAGATGAAATTAAATCTCCTAGTCCATAGAACGAAGTTGAGATAAAACTCACAGTCCATAGAACGAAGCCTCGAAGCTCATCAGACGAAGTTGAAATTAAACCTTCATAGTCCATAGAACGAAGACACCTTCATAGTCCATAGAACGAAGAAACCTTCATAGTCCATAGAACGAAGAAACCTTCATAGGTCATAGAACGGGGTTGAAATAAACTCACAGTCCATAGAATGAAGCCTCAAAGCTCATCAAACGAACAAAGCTCATATGAAAACCTCAAAGTCCATGAACCGCAGATTTCTTGTTCTTTCTTGCTTGGAGTTTCTTCCTCTTGAGTGGCGTCAGCAGGTCTTTCCAGTGGCCGATCCAATTTTAACATGCCGACCCGTGTAAGGCTACTTGTGCCCTCATATGGTCAGCCTTGGAATGGCTTAGCCCGCCTTTCAACAACCTTTTGTACGTGATCCATTACTTTTCCAACTTTTCCCAGCATCTTGATTGAAGACGAAACAATCTTTGTGGGCCGATATCCAGGTCTTTATCATGGCAGGTTATCATCCCCGAGGAGGAGGTGAGGTCTTGGTACCCGGGATTCTTCTGTGGGGTGGAGTATTGCCTTCCATTTCCCCTCTAACATTCAATCCATCATCATATTGACCATACCAGTTCTCAGGTTGAGGTGGCAAATACCTACAAGGGTTTGTGTGTACCTTACCTGTCCCTAAGGGTTCCTACATACTACCCAATCACACAAACAAAGTGAAAAATAACCAAACATACAAAAATATTCCCCCCCAAACCATAGGTATATGTACATATAGAGATTCATGCTCAAACAGCATCTCTCACTACCCCTCCATAAACACGAGAAAGGTCCACATGTAAATGGGGTGACTACAGGCTGTAAATATATGCCCGCCTACACGTACATACTCACTCACTGTGGGACGGGCACGTCCTCACTGAGTATGCCTATGTTGCGGACACATATCAACACCTGGAATGTCTATATGTCTGAACCTAAAAAAAGAATTAATGTTCCACTAATAGTAAAAGAATCTATGAAATGATCGGTAGAATCTAATATGGCCTAATAATTAATAATACCTGTTAATGTTCATGGCTTTTACAGATGACACCTAATTATCCATATCAACGCGTCCTTCCCCCTTCAGATTTCCCGTTTGACGGTCTAGTATACAAAGGAAAACACATTTTCCAATACTAATTATCCTTGAAGACCAATACATAATTCCCCTTCTTTCCAGTTCATGTATTGTCTTAAACTGTTTAATATCATGTATTTTTTAGCGTCTAATTATGTTTTAATTTTTCGATGTGAGTATTTCAGAGGTTCATATCCGACAGCCTAATAAACAGAAATTAGCATTAATATTCTATCCACTACTCTAGGATAGATTTGGGTCATTATTATCCCTCATCTTATTATTTATTACTAGCCATCAACCAATGCTGTAAGCACACAACTTACTAGTGGAGCAGTGATGTCCTATCACCGTCTCTCTGTTTCAGCACCACTTCTGCTGGACAGCTCCACCGTGCTGGATAGCTTTTATTCACAGAATGCTGATGCCCTATAGGCGTCTCCCTAGTTCAGCACTACTATGCTGGACAGCACCACTTTTCTGTGACATCACTCATTTTCACCTGTTGGCAACCGGATATAAACCTCGTTCTGACATTTAGTTGTTAGCATTAAAGCCATGAGGAAGGACGTGGTATACGTCTGAAACGCGTAGGCACCTTACCTACATTTTCACCCTTGCATTCGGGAATGATCTTGTTTTAACTATGCAAATAAAATTGGAACTACGTTCTGTTTTAAACTTGACTGCGCTGGACCATCTACTTTTGTCCCCTTTTTTCCAGACCCATATATACCCAGTACAGATAATGTAGTAGATGTTACCTGCAGTCCTATGTAACACCTCTGATAACACAGTGATAGCTCTCTGAGTACAGATAATGCAGTAGATGTTACCTGTAGTCCTATGTAACACCAAAGATAACACAGTAATAACGGAGTACAGATAATGTAGTAGTGTTACCTGCAGTCCTATGTAACACCACAGATAACACAGTGATAACTCTCTAAGTACAGATAATGTAGTAGATGTTACCTGCAGTCCTATGTAACACCACAGATAACACAGTGATAACTCTCTGAGTACAGATAATGTAGTAGATGTTACCTGCAGTCCTATGTAACACCACAGATAACACAGTGATAACTCCCTGAGTACAGATAATGTAGTAGATGTTACCTGCAGTCCTATGTAACACCACAGATAACACAGTGATAACTCTCTGAGTACAGATAATGTAGTAGATGTTACCTGCAGTCCTATGTAACAACACAGATAACACAGTGATAACTCCCTGAGTACAGATAATGTAGTAGATGTTACCTGCAGTCCTATGTAACACCACAGATAACACAGTGATAACTCTCTGAGTACAGATAATATAGTAGATGTAAGAGACAAACACATGCAGAGACACAGAGACAGACACGCACACATACACACACACACACACACACTGTAACATATACACATACAAATACAGAGACACATACTGTATACACACTACACACACATATACACACAGACACTCACCATGTATCCTTGCTGACAGGCTCACAAGTTTCTTTCAGGACAGGAGCTTCCTCCTCTGCTTCTCGGCTGTTATTTACTCCGTGTGTGTAACAGCAGAGCACAGAGTAGAGGCAGAGCCCAGTGGCACCCCCTACATGCTGGGAGGGTGCAACAAGGGAGTGGACCGGTCCAGTCCCCTGACCTGAGTCATCTGACCTCATGTCACTGACGTGAGGTCAAGTGTCAGGTAGGGTGATTGGACTGGTCCACTCCCTGGTCGTCACAGACCTCAGTCAGAACGACGCTGCGTGATTTCCTGGCTCTTCCTAAAGCTGCTGCAGGTGTCCGACATACAGGGCGCCTATCAGCAGCGATCAGCTGCTCTGCGGCGCCCCCCTTCCCTACAACTTAGTAGCGCCCGGGGCACATAGGATACATGCTGCACACACCACTCACACATAGGAAACATGCTGTACATGCCACTCAAAAATAGGATACATGCTGTACACGCCAGTCACACATAGGATACATGCTGTACACGCCACTCACACATAGGATACATGCTGTACACGTCACTCACACATAAGATACCTGCTGCACACGCCACTCACACATATGACACATGCTGCACACGCCACTCACACATAGGACACATGCTGTACACGCCACTCACACATAGGATACATGCTGTACACGCCACTCACACATAGGATACATGCTGTACACGCCACTCACACATAGGATACATGCTGTACACGCCACTCACACATAGGAAACATGCTGTACACGTCACTCACACATAAGATACCTGCTGCACACACCACTCACACATAGGATACATGCTGTACACACCACTCACACATAGGATACATGCTGTACACGCCACTCACACATAGGATACATGCTGTACACGCCACTCACACATAGGAAACATGCTGTACACGTCACTCACACATAAGATACCTGCTGCACACACCACTCACACATAGGATACATGCTGTACACACCACTCACACATAGGATAAATGCTGTACACGCCACTCACACATAGGATACATGCTGTACACGCCACTCACACCACACGTCACTCACACATAGGATAAATACTGTACACACCACTTACATATAGGACACATGCTGTACACTCCACTCACACATAGGATACATGCTGCACACACCACTCACACATAGGATACATGAAGTACACACCACTCACACATGGGATACATGCTGTACACACCACTCACACATAGGATACATGCTGTACACACCACTCACACATAGGATACATGCTGTACAGGCCACTCACACATAGGATACATGCTGTACACGCCACTCACACATGGGATACATGCTGTACACACCACTCACACATAGGATACATGCTGTACAGGCCACTCACACATAGGATACATGCTGTACACACCACTCACACATAGGATACATGATGTACACACCACTCACATATAGGATACATGCTGCATACGCCACTCACACATAGGATACATGCTGTACACGCCACTCACTCAGGATACATGCTGTACACGCCACTCACACATAGTACACATGCTGTACACGCTACTCACACATAGGATACATGCTGTACACGCCACTCACACATAGGAAACATGCTGTACACGCCACTCACACATAGGATACATGCTGTACACGTCACTCACACATAAGATACCTGCTGCACACGCCACTCACACATAGGACACATGCTGTACACGCCACTCACACATAGAATACATGCTGTACACGCCACTCACACATAGGATACATGCTGTACAGGCCACTCACACATAGAATACATGCTGTACATGCCACTCACACATAGGATAAATGCTGTACACGCCACTCACACATAGGAAACATGCTGTACACGTCACTCACACTTAAGATACCTGCTGCACACACCACTCACACATAGGATACATGCTGTACACACCACTCACGCATAGGATAAATGCTGTACACGCCACTCACACATAGGACACATGCTGTACACGCCACTCACACATAGGATACATGCTGTACACGCCACTCACACATAGGATACATGCTGTACACACCACTCACACAAAGGATAAATGCTGTACACGCCACTCACACATAGGATACATGCTGTACACGCCACTCACACCACACGTCACTCACACATAGGATAAATACTGTACACACCACTTACATATAGGACACATGCTGTACACTCCACTCACACATAGGATACATGAAGTACACACCACTCACACATAGGATACATGCTGCATACGCCACTCACACATAGGATACATGCTGTACACGCCACTCACACATGGGATACATGCTGTACACACCACTCACACATAGGATACATGCTGTACAGGCCACTCACACATAGGATACATGCTGTACACACCACTCACACATAGGATACATGATGTACACACCACTCACATATAGGATACATGCTGCATACGCCTCTCACACATAGGATACATGCTGTACACGCCACTCACTCAGGATACATGCTGTACACGCCACTCACACATAGTACACATGCTGTACACGCTACTCACACATAGGATACATGCTGTACACGCCACTCACACATAGGAAACATGCTGTACACGCCACTCACACATAGGATACATGCTGTACACGTCACTCACACATAAGATACCTGCTGCACACGCCACTCACACATAGGACACATGCTGTACACGCCACTCACACATAGAATACATGCTGTACACGCCACTCACACATAGGATACATGCTGTACAGGCCACTCACACATAGAATACATGCTGTACATGCCACTCACACATAGGATAAATGCTGTACACGCCACTCACACATAGGATACATGCTGTACACGCCACTCACACCACACACCACTCACACATAGGATAAATACTGTACACACCACTTACATATAGGATACATGCTGTACACGCCACTCACACATAGGATACATGCTGTACAGGCCACTCACACATAGGATACATGCTGCACACGCCACTCACACATAGGACACATGCTGTACACGCCACTCACACATAGGACACATGCTGTACACGCCACTCACACATATGATACATGCTGTACACGCCACTCACACATAGGATACATGCTGTACACGCCACTCACACATTGGATACATGCTGTACACGCCACTCACACATAGGATACATGCTGTACACGCCACTCACACATAGGATACATGCTGTACACGCCACTCACACATAAGATACCTGCTGCACACGCCACTCACACATAGGACACATGCTGTACACGCAACTCACACATAGAATACATGCTGTACACGCCACTCACACATAGGATACATGCTGTACAGGCCACTCACACATAGAATACATGCTGTACACACCACTCACACATAGAATACATGCTGTACATGCCACTCACACATAGGATACATGCTGCACACACCACTCACACATAGAATACATGCTGTACACGCCACTCACATAGGATACATGCTGTACATGCCACTCACACATAGGATACATGCTGCACACGCCACTCACACATAGGATACATGCTGTACACGCCACTCACACATAGGATACATTCTGCACACGCCACTCACACATAGGATACATGCTGCACACACCACTCACACATAGGATACATGCTGTACAGGCCACTCACACATAGGATACATGCTGCACGCGCCACTCACACATAGGATACATGCTGTACACACCACTCACACATTGGATACATATTGTACACGCCACTCACACATAGGATACATGCTGTACACACCACTCGCATAGGATACATGCTGTACATGCCACTCACACATAGGATACATGCTGCATACGCCACTCACACATAGGATACATGCTGTACATGCCACTCACATATAGGATACATGCAGTACACGCCACTCACACATAGGATACATGCAGTACACGCCACTCACACATAGGATACATGCAGTACACACCACTCACACATAGGATACATGCTGTACACGCCACTCACACATAGGATACATGCTGCACACGCCACTCACACATAGGATACATGCAGTACACGCCACTCACACATAGGATACATGCAGTACACACCACTCACACATAGGATACATGCTGTACACGCCACTCACACATAGGATACATGCTGTACACACCACTCACATAGGATACATGCTGTACACCCCACTCACACATAGGATACATGCTGTACACGCCACTCACACATAGGATACATGCTGCACACGCCACTCACACATAGGATACATGCTGTACATGCCACTCACACATAGGATACATGCTGTACATGCCACTCACACATAGTATACATGCTGTACAGGCCACTCACACATAGGATACATGCTGCACGCGCCACTCACACATAGGATACATGCTGTACACGCCACTCACACATTGGATACATATTGTACACCCCACTCACACATAGGATACATGCTGTACACGCCACTCACACATAGGATACATGCTGTACATGCCACTCACACATAGGATACATTCTGCATACGCCACTCACACATAGGACACATGCTGTACACACCACTCACACATAGGATACATGCTGCACACGCCACTCACACATAGGATACATGCTGCACACACAACTCACACATAGGATACATGCTGTACATGCCACTCACACATAGGATACATGCAGTACACGCCACTCACACATAGGATACATGCTGCACACGCCACTCACACATAGGATACATGCAGTACACGCCACTCACACATAGGATACATGCAGTACACACCACTCACACATAGGATACATGCAGTACACACCACTCACACATAGGATACATGCAGTACACACCACTCACACATAGGATACATGCTGTACACACCACTCACACATAGGATACATGCTGTACACGCCACTCACACATAGGATACATGCTGCACACGCCACTCACACATAGGATACATGCAGTACACGCCACTCACACATAGGATACATGCAGTACACACCACTCACACATAGGATACATGCAGTACACGCCACTCACACATAGGATACATGCTGTACACACCACTCACACATAGGATACATGCTGTACACCCCACTCACACATAGGATACATGCTGTACACACCACTCACATAGGATACATGCTGTACACCCCACTCACACATAGGACACATGCTGTACACGCCACTCACACATAGGATACATGCTGTACACACCACTCATACATTAGACATATGCCGTACATCCACAAGACCACTGCAGCCAGTCATTGACCTCAGCGGTGTCGCTAGCATGTACAGCACATGACCGCTGAGACCAGTGATTGGCTGCAGTGTTCACATGGATGAACGGCATGTTTTCACTAGGTTCAGTAATGGAAAGAATTGGGTCTAGCAGAGGTTGACCATTCACAGAAGCGACAGCTGGAGGTTTCTCCAAAGGCGTCGTGGGCAAATAGAGACGGTCTACTAAGGCCTGTTGGATGAAATTCGCAGTCGCTCCAGAATCCAGATAAGCGGAAACAGAGTGCGATTCTGGTTTATTTTTATTCTCATTTCGATAAGATATTAATACATATAACAAAAAACAATCCCGACCCCTCCCCCAACCTAATCCTAATACAAAAACCTTACTTATACATTACAAAGTACATTTTAAGCGTATACATATGTATTATTAGTTTAAAAAAAAACAAAAAACCTTCAACTCTCTCCCATACGTAGCTCTCCGACCACCCTCACATCTTTACCCAATTGTCATCCTTGAGTTGAACATAACCCTTTGTTCATCTGTCATGCTCTTGATCCATGGTTCCCATAGTTGTTCAAATGTAACGTTTTTATTTTTGCTATTATAATATCCAAACTCCATGTTTATATTCCTTAGTATTATTCTGTGCCAAGCTTACCCAGAATTGGTGAACCATAAGACAATTCCAAAACAAGTGCGAGAAATCTGCCTCTGATATCCCACATTTTCCCGTAAACCTTTTCATTTTCTTTGGCGTTAAATACAAACCGTGTATAATAAAACATTATGTCATTCTATGGGACCTATTGAATTACAATTTACCGGTGCATCTGCTTATTTTTCTCCATTCATTGTCATCTATTATCCCAAAAAGATATTCCCACTCCCCCCTTCCTCTTTGATTCCCCTCCCCTCTAGACTCGCATTTTAATTTCTTATAAATCCGTTCTAGTAAACCTTTTCCCCTCCCAAATTGATATAAGTTCCATAACGAGTCAGAAGACTCCAAATGGAATAAAGTTTTATCCCGAGTCACAATCACCGCGTGATGTCATTGAAAATATTTACATCTCATATGTGAAGGAATATTCTATTCTGTTCTCAGTGTATCCCAATCTTTCAGATTGTCATTAGAAAATAAAATGTCTAACCAACCTGAGTCCATATTCGGACCATCCACTCCAATCAGTTATTTTATTAACCTCTAATATATTAAAGTTGACAATTAATGTTGTGAAACTCAATGCTCCATTTAAATGAACATTTTTCTTAATTGAACCCCAATTTCATGCATCATATATATTGTTGGACACTCCTTACAATTTCTCAATTGCCCGGACTCCATTACCTCAAGTATATTCTGAAGATGGCCCCTACTAGACTTACTAATATTTTGTATAAACGGAGATTGTTTCCCACTCAAAATATATTTCTCCACTTTCCTGACAAAAAATATATTCTCAAGTCAGGTACTGCCAGTCCACCCTCTTCTCCTCTATCCATCAAGTATTTTAACTTCATCCTGGGTTTCCTTCCTCTCCAAATTAGCTCCCTCATTAACCCCTTCCCTCTTTGGCCACTTTTGACCTTCCTGACAGAGCCTCATTTTTCAAATCTGACATGTTTCCCTTTATGTGGTAATAACTCCAGAATGCTTTCACCTATCCAAGCGATTCTGAGATTATTTTCTCGTGACACATTGGACTTTACGTTACTGGCAAAATTTGCTCGATATATTCAGTATTTAATGGTGAAAAATACCAAAATTTTGTGAAAAATTGCAAAAATGAGCATTTTTCTCAATTTAAATGTATCTGCTTGTAAGGCTGGGTTCACACGTGGCGAAATTTCACTTGAATTCCGCTGCGGACACTCCGCAGCGTTAATCCGCAGCGGAGCCGTTTCTCCATTGACTTCCACTTCTATTTAGAAGTGTTCGTTTAGACGAGGCGTAAAATTCCGCTGCGGAGCATAGGCTGCGGAGCGGAATTTGGTGTCCGCAGCATGCTCTGTCTGTTGCGGAGCAGTGGCGGACTGGTTGCGGACTCATTGCGGAATTTCTCCATTGACTTCAATGGAGATTCTAAATTCCGCAATGAAGTCCGCAGCTGTCATGCACATGTTATGTGTGCTGCGGATGCGTCTTGCTTTTTTGACATGACATTTCTTCATTCTGGCTGGACCTATGTATTTCTAGGTCTACATCCAGACTGAGGAAGTCAATGGGGCTCCCGTAATGACGGGAGCGTTGCTAGGCGACGTCAGTAAATAGTCACTGTCCAGGGTGCTGAAAGAGTTAAGCGATCGGCAGTAACTGTTTCTGCTCCCGGGACAGTGACTACCGATCCCAATATACAGCAACCTGTCAAAAAAAATAGAAGTTCATACTTACCGAGAACTCCCTGCTTCTGTCTCCAGTCCGGCCTCCCAGGATGACGTTTCAGTCTAAGTGATGGCTGCAGCCAATCACAGGCTGCAGCGGTCACATGGACTGCCGCGCCATCCAGGGAGGTCGGGCTGGATGCCGAAAGAGGGACGTGTCACCAAGACAACGGCCGGTAAGTATGAAATTTGTTTACTTTCACTAGGGAAAGTGCTGTCCCTTCTCTCTATCCTGCACTGATAGAGAGAAGGGAAGCACTTTTCCCGCAGTCCGCAGCAGCTAGTCCGGTTCAATTTACTGCACATTTTGGGCAGATCCGCCGCAGAATCTGCAACGCAGATTCTGTGCGGCATTGATGCGGACAGTTGCGGAGGAAATCCGCCACGTGTGGACATGCCCTAAGACAGGCAGTTATAACACACAAAATTGTTCCTAAATAACATCCCCCATATGTCTACTTTAGATTGGCATTGTTTTTTGAACAACGTTTTATTTTTCTAGGACGTTACAAGGCTTTGAACTTTAGCAGCAATTTCTCCGAATTTCCAGGAAAATTTCAAAAGGCTATTTTTGCAGGGGCCAGTTAAAGAGGCTCTGTCACCAGATTATCAAATCCTTATCTCCTATTGCATGTGATGGGCGCTGCAATGTAGATAACAGAAAAAAAAAAATAATTCTTTTTTAAAACGATCATTTTTGCCCAAGTTATGAGCAATTTTATATTTATGCAAATTAGCTTTTCAATGGACAACTGCGTGTGTTTTCTCGTATTTCCAACTGGGCGTGTATTGTGTTTTTACCAACTGGGCGTGTATTGTGTTTTTACCAACTGGGCGTTGTGAATAGAAGTGTATGACGCTGACAAATCAGCATCATACACTTCTCATCGTTCCCACCCAGCTTCTTTCACTGCAGAAATACAGCGTGACGTTACCCACAGGTCCTTCAACCTTGTCGTCGGACAAAGAAGATACATCGGCTCCAGGCGTCCAAAAGGTTAATATGCTCATCTCTAGGGAGTTTGCCAAAACAGTGAACATCCCCCAAAAGTGATCCCATTTGGGAAACTACACACCTCAAGGAAATTATCTAGGGGTATAGTGAGCATTTTGACCGCACAGGTTTTTTACAGAAATTATTGGAAGTAGGCCGTGAAAATTAAAATCTAAATATTTTCAAAGAAAATGTAGGTTTCCACAAGGACTAAAGGAGAAAAAGCACTGCAAAATGTGTAAAGCAATTTCTCCCGAGTAAAACAATACCCCACATGTGGTAATAATTGGCTGTATTGAGACACGGCAGGGCTTAGAAGCGATGGAGCACCATTTGGCTTTTGGAGCTCAAATTTAGCAGGAATAGTTTGCAGAGGCCATGTCACATTTACAAAGCCCCTGAGGGGACAAAACAGTGGAAATCCCCCACAAGTGACCCCATTTTGGAAACTACACCCATTGAGGAAATTATCTAGGGGTATAGTGAGCATTTTGACCCCACAGTTTTTTTTGCAGAAATTATTGGAAGTAGGCCATGAAAATAAAAATCTAAATTTTTTCAAAGAAAATGTAGGTTTAGCTAATTATTTCTCATTTCCACAAGGACTGAAGGAGAAGAAGAAGAAATAAAAGGACAAAAAGACGGCGCCACCTTGTGTAGATCAGTGAGTTGAGGTGAGGCAAAATGGCAAGAAATGTGCTCACCTGAAAACGGAGGTTTTAAAGCATGTAATATCCACAGTGCTGCTGCCAGATCCGAGTCGGTATCCAGATGGGACCGTTTGGGTAGAAACAAGTGCAGGTAAAAAAGTGGATCATTTCAAAGGCGCTGCTGTGTGGTGAGAATGATGTGAAACGAAGTCCCGAGGTATTATTGATAAGTTCAATTTATTGTGAGTGGCTACGCGTTTCGACGATGAACAATCGTCTTCATCAGGCCATGTACATATCAGAAAGGACACAACTTATATAGCATATAGGTTCAAATTAACATAAGTGAAAAAAAAAACGCCAAATCTGACGGGGTCAAGGTGCGATCGTGACGTCACTCCCGGCTTTTTTACACACTGTTCCCATCGCAGGGCTATGAATGCGTAATGTATTTTAACAAACAAGCCAAATATTTACTAGTAGACTGAGATACAATTGAAAGAATGAAAAGAAAAAATGAAGAATAAAAGAAAAGAAAAAATGAAGAATGTAGCTGGGTTGGAATGAACGAAGCCGGGACGCGGCTTCGTTACCAGGACAACCAAGCGGGGATCAGAGCGAGGGAGCGAATGGATAGATCTATGCTTGCCGTAGGTAAGATATTGAACAAATTAAAAACTGCTTAAAAAACATGTATTATTTAAATACGAGATGCACATAGATACAGTATCAGACATAGATATTCTTTTGTGACAGCACGGATAAAACATTAGATAACTAAATTTAGCGTGGTTCGCAACTTGGTTCGGTCCTGATTTTGATTGGAATATGCAGCATATTTTAAAACTGGAATGTAATTTAATATGAAGATCTTATTCTTTACAATAGTGTACATTAAAAGAAATGAATAGAAATGCAATTATATTACTAGGTCAATAGTGCGGAACCACGGCACCGTAGGATCCGAAGACAGGACAGGCAGAACATACCACAGGTAAGTTGATAAAAAAATCCATTAAGGTTAAAAATGATAATATGTGAGAATTTTGCTGTTTTAAAAGGAAAATATATACAGACGAGGGTTGCGTAGCACAAAGAAAAATAAATGAGTAAATTAGGCAGTCAGATTACAAATGTTTAATGATATGTGATAATTTGGAGATCATTTGGCCTCAGATATTTTGTAAAAATTTTTGAGGTGTAGGTTAGTCCAATGATGATTCAGAGATGTCATTCAAACCTCTTGGGTGTAAAGTCTGCAATTTAAAAATCCAATAATTTTCCCTCTGTTTGAGCTTATTAAATCTGTTGGGAACGTCCTGATGTATCTCTTTGATGGGTGTAACTGTAATTTGATTAAATTGGCATTTATGTATGTGAGTGAAATGACGAGACACACTATGTTTCAAAAAGCCTGTGTTCACATTGAATCTATGTTTGTTTATTCTGGATCTGAGGTGTTGTGTCGTTCTCCCTACATATTGGAGTTGGCATGTACATTCCAGTAGATAAATCTCATATGTACTGCTACAACTTAGGGATGACTTGATTGGAAAAGACTCTTTTGTGACTGTTGATGTGTATGAGTATTTTTTGTTATTGATACTATTGCAGCATAGGCATCGTGGGTGGCCACATTTGTAGGAGCCATTGGGTCTGGATAGAAACGTTGCTGATATTGTTTTGGGTTTACGGATTCTGCTGGGGGCTAGAATATTTTTCAGAGTTAGCGATCGTCGAAAAGTGATGCTTGGATGAGCGGGTATCGCATCTTTGAGGTAAGGGTCACTTTTTATGATGTGCCAATATTTGTGCAAGATTGACCTGACTGTCTTGTTCCCTTGGTTAAATGTTGTGATGAAATTGGCGTTATATTTATTTGGTTCTGGTTTTCTCTGTACAGGGATTAGGCAGGAGTCCTGGGATAATAGTGAGGCTTTTAGTCTTGCATCTTTGATAAGTTGTAGAGGGAAGTTCTTTTCTCTAAATCTTCTCTCTAAAATATTGCACTCTGATTTAAAATTTACGTTGGTACTGCAATTTTTACGTACTCTTCTAAATTGACCGAAGGGTACATTGGTTAACCACGGGCGATAGTGGGCACTTTTGAAGTCGATATAGCTGTTCACATCGACAGATTTAAAGTGAGTTTTTGTGACAAAACGTTCAGTCATGATGTCATAGCTGATGTTTAGGTCCAGGTAATCGATTGAGATTTCAGAAAATGTGTGCGTGAAAGAGATATCATAACTGTTAGTGTTTAAAAGTTTTATAAAACTAGAAGCTTCGTTTTCTGATCCTGTCCACACGAAGAACAGGTCGTCGATGTAACGCCTATATAAAAGAATGTTATTTTTAAAAGAATGTTCCCCAAAGATGTATTCCTCTTCGAAGGCCCCCATGTACAGATTTGCGTAGGCTGGTGCGAATCTGGTACCCATCGCACGGCCTCTGATTTGATTATAAAAACTGTTATTAAAAGTGAATGTGTTATGATGAAGAATAAAATCAATGCAATTGGTTAGGAAGGAAACTTGATTATCAGGGATTAGGACATTAGATGATAGGAATGATTTGGTTACCTGCATGCCTTTATTATGTGGGATATTGCTGTACAAAGAGGTTACATCTGCTGTTAAAAAATGTATGTTGGATGTGGTTACATCAGTTTTGAGATTAAACAGATCATTGATTAGTTGAGTAGAGTCTTTGAGATAAGATGGTAACATAAGTACAAATGGTTGAAGGTGTAGGTCTACAAAGTGAGAGAGGTTACTGGTTAATGAGCCGATTCCTGAAATGATGGGACGTCCGGGGGGGTCTGTGAGTGTTTTGTGGATTTTGGGGAGATGATAGATAAAAGGTATGTTCGGGAATGGTACATGTAAAAAACTTTTTTCTTTTTTCGTGAGTAGGGCCTCATGGAAGGCTTCCTCTATCATAGATGTATATTTACATATCTAGGCAGGAAGGGGATTGGACGTTAATTTACAATAAAAAGTGTTGTCATTTAAAATCCTCATGGTTTCCTCGAGATAATTGTCTCTGTTCTGGATCACTATTCCTCCCCCTTTGTCGGCAGGACGAATGACTATGTCTTCGTTATTTTGCAGGGATTTGATAGCCCTTCTTTCATGTGAGGTTAGATTATCTTGATAGAGATGGGGAGTCTCTAACGTCCTGAATTCATTACTCACTAGTGTTGAAAAAGTTTCAATGAGGGGACCCTGGTGATGGATAGGGTAAAATTCAGATTTGGAGTAAACTTCAACTGGGATGGCTTTTAAATTTGGAGGAGGTATCTGTGGATCCTCTAATGTAATGGATGGTATATAGGGTTTCTGTAAAGCAAAGTGTCTGATGAGAGTAAGCTTTCTAATAAAACGGTTGAGGTCCATAAATAAATCAAAATCATTAGATAAAGATGTGGGGCAAAAGGACAGTCCTTTGTTGAGCAAATTTGTCTCATGGGTGTTTAGCGTGTAGGATGACAAATTAAATATTTTTATTGTTTTATTCGGTTTTTCTTTGGGTTCAATCTCGGACATTGGCTTATTGCGTTTCCTGCCTCCTCTCCGTCCTCTATGTCTGTATTTAGTTTTCTTTTTATGGAGATTTTCTGTATTTTCGGAAAAAAACGGGTGATGGTTTGTGCTTTGGGGCTCATTATATATGGTAGGAGAATGTCGTTGCTGGAAACTGTGGGGGTTAATGGGGGTCTGGTAAGTTCTGAGGGAAGGCCCAAAAAAGAGGTTGCTGCATAGGTGATGTCAAGTAAGGATGTTGCTAAATCAATATTGGAGGGGTTGTCTATGATAGGTAGAGATGTGGAAAAGCTCCTACGAGGGCTTGTATGTGTGCCAGGAGGGGAGGACTGGGGGGTGCTGTGCACTGATAGTTGGAGTAAGGAAATCAAGCTATCTTCCATGGAATCGTTATGTGAGGAGGAGGGGGAGTCAGGAATAGTCAGGACTTCCATTGGTTCAGGTATTGAAAATAACTTGGAGAGGTGATAATCCAAATCAGATGCCCTAAAGGCATTCAGAGGTATTTCAGTAATTAGTCCTTTGCTAGGTAAGGGACCGGATTGTGTGGAATTGCAATCCAGGTCTGAGTGGTGGGAAAGGGGTTTAGTTGTCACTAAGGGAATAAGTATGGGATGTTTCTCAGCAAGAATAGTATTAGGTATTGTAAAGAATAAGATCTTCATATTAAATTACATTCCAGTTTTAAAATATGCTACATATTCCAATCAAAATCAGGACCGGACCAAGTTGAGAACCACGCTAAATTTAGTTATCTAATGTTTTATCCGTGCTGTCACAAAAGAATATCTATGTCTGATACTGTATCTATGTGCATTCTCGCATTTAAATAATACATGTTTTTTAAGCAGTTTTTAATTTGTTCAATATCTTACCTACGGCAAGCATAGATCTATCCATTCGCTCCCTCGCTCTGATCCCCGCTTGGTTGTCCTGGTAACGAAGCCGCGTCCCGGCTTCGTTCATTCCAACCCAGCTACATTCTTCATTTTTTCTTTTCTTTTATTCTTCATTTTTTCTTTTCATTCTTTCAATTGTATCTCAGTCTACTAGTAAATATTTGGCTTGTTTGTTAAAATACATTACGCATTCATAGCCCTGCGATGGGAACAGTGTGTAAAAAAGCCGGGAGTGACGTCACGATCGCACCTTGACCCCGTCAGATTTGGCGTTTTTTTTTCACTTATGTTAATTTGAACCTATATGCTATATAAGTTGTGTCCTTTCTGATATGTACATGGCCTGATGAAGACGATTGTTCATCGTCGAAACGCGTAGCCACTCACAATAAATTGAACTTATCAATAATACCTCGGGACTTCGTTTCACATCATTCTCACCACACAGCAGCGCCTTTGAAAAGATCCACTTTTTTACCTGCACTTGTTTCTGAAGGAGAAGAAGCACCACAAAATTTGTAAGGCAATTTCTCCCGAGTAAAAAAATACCCCACATGTGGTAATAACCGGCTGTTTGGACACACTGCAGGGCTTAGAAGGGAAAGAGCGCTATTTGGCTTTTTGAGATCACATTTAGCAGGAATGGTTTGAGGAGGCAATGTCACATTTGCAAAGCTCCTGAGGGGACAAAACAATGAAAACGCCCAAAAAGTGACTCCATTTAGGAAACTACACCTCTTGAGGAATTCATCTAGGGGTGTAGTGAGCATTTTGACCCCACAGATGTTTCATAGAATTTATTAGAATTGGGCAGTGAAAATAAAAACAATCCTTTTTCTTCAATAAGACGTAGCTTTAGCGAAAATTTTTCATTTTCCCAACAAATAAAGGAAAAAAAGAACACAACATTTGTAAAGAAATTTCTCCCGAGTATGGCAATACCCCATATGTGGTCATAAACTGCTGTTTGGGCACACGGCAGGGCTCAGAAGGGAAGGAGCGCCATTTGGAGTGTAAATGTTGCTGGATTGGTTTCTGGGTGCCTGTGGGCCCAAAACAGCGGAAACCCCCCGGGAAGTGACCCAATTTTGGAAACTACACCCCTCAATGCATTTACCTGTAGTAAGCATTTTAACCCTGCAGGTGTTTTGTAGAATTTAGTGTGCACTCGATGTTGCAGAGTGAAAATGGGAGTTTTTCCATAGATATGCCAATATGTGGTGCCCAGCTTGTGCCACCATAACAAGACAGCTCTCTAATTATTATGCAGTGTTTCCCGGTTTTAGAAACACCCTACATGGGGCCCTAATCTTTTGCCCTGACATTCGACCAGGCTCAGGAGTGAAAGCGTACCATGTAAAATTGAGGCCTAATTTGTCGATTTACAAAGTATTGGTTCACAACTGCAGAGGCTCAGATGTGGAATAAAAAGAAACCCCTGAAAAATGACCCCATTTGGAAACTACACCCCTCAAGGCATTTATTAAGGGGTGTAGTGAGCATTTTCACCCCACAGGTCTTTTCCATAAATGATTGCACTGCGGATGGTGCAAATTAAAAATGTATATTTTTCCCTAGATATGCCATTTCAGTGACAAATATGTCATGCCCAGCTTATGCCACTGGAGACACACACCCGAAAAATTGTTAAAAGGGTTCTCCCGGGTATTACAATGCCATATATGTGGAAGTAAACTGCTGTTTGGGCACATTGTAGGGTTCAGAGTGCAGGGAGCGCCATTTGGCTTTTTGAGAGCGGATTTTGCTTGGTAGTAGATTTGTTTGATTATTGCTGGTGTTTCCATTTATAATGTGGGGGTACATGTAAGCTGGGCAGAGTACATCAGGGGCATAGTCAGGGGGTATAATAATGGGGTAAAAAAACAATAAAATAATCCATAGATGTGTTACGCTGTGAAGAAATCCTTCCTGCACAGGCCGGTGTCGCACTGATATATGGCGTCCTTTATTATCCCCCTTTTGGTCCACACTCCGCATATTTGCAGTTTGGGGAATTTTGCTATGAAGTGTTGTCCTGGTATAATACGGGCACCGTCGCTTCCAGCAGATATGTTTGGGCCCTCCCCTTCCTGGTTCCCTAATTTTAGGTCCTTGGTAAATCGCCTCTTGAAACAGAAGAAATGTTCCCCTCGGGCACAACTGCATATTTTTTCTTTCCTGACTTATTGGAGCCATAACTAATTTTATTTTTTCATAGACGTAGCGGTATGAGGGCTGGTTTTTTTCTGGACGAGCTGTAGTTATTATTGGTACCATTTTGGGGTGCATGCAACTTTTTGATCACCTCTTATCCTAGTTTTTGGGAGGCCAGGTAAACAAAAAAATACAATTCTGGCACAGCTTTTTTCGTTTTTTTTATACAGCATTCACCAAGCATTATAAATTACATGTTACCTTTATTCTGCGGGTCCGTACGATTCCGGCGATACCTCATTTCTAGCACTTTTTTATGTTTTACAACTTTTTGCACAATAAAATTACTTTTGTAAAAAGAATGTATTTTTTCTGTCGCCAGGTTGTGAGAACCATAACTTTTTTAATTTTTTTGTTGACGGAGCTGTATGAGGGCTTGTTTTTTGCGAGACGAGCTATAGTTTTTATAGGTACCATTTTTGAATACGTGCGACTTTTTGATCACTTTTTATTCCAATATATGTAGGTCAAAGTTACGTTGTTCATCGTGTGCAATAAATAATATAATATTTTGATACCTGAGGTCGTTACAGTCCCGGCGATACCAAATACATATGGTTTATTATTATTTTTCAATAAAAAAGGACTTGATAAGTGAAAAAGGGCGATTGTGTTTTATTTTATTACTTGAAACTTTAATTGTTTTCATACTTTTATTTTTTTCACTTTTTTTTTTACACTTTTTTATACACTTTTTCTCAAGTCCCACTAGGGGACTTGACGGTCCAACTGTCAGCTTTAGTTTTTTTCTAATACATTGCAATGTATTAGATCTGTCAGTTATTCACTGACAGCAAGCCTAATCAGCTTCCGTAATGGCTAGCAGGAGGCCATTGTGTCTCCTGTTGCCATAGCAGCAGTCGCAAGTCCTGATTGGCTGTCAGGGCTGGCGATCTGCTAGCAACCGCTAAGATGCAGAAATCGCTTTCGATTGCTGCATCAAAGGGGTTACTGGCAGGGATCGGATCCTACCATTTCATGTGGATGTCAGCTGTAATATACAGCTGACCTCCACCGCTGATGACGCTGGATCAGCTCCTGAGTCGGCGCCATCTTGCCGGCGGCTACGGAAGCCGATCAGGCTCCGCCGCTGGGCGGATCTTGACCGGCTTCCGTGCTAGGCAGACTGGGAGGCCAGTATTAGGCCTCCGGTTGCCATTGCAGCCACCGGAACCCCGGCAATTTCATTGCTGTGGTTCCGATGAGCTGCAAACAGCTTAAATGTAGCGATCAGGTTTGAACGCTGCATTGAAGGGGTTAATGGTGGGGATCGAAGCTAATTTTGGTCCCCGCCATTACAGCTGGATGTCAGCTGTCAGATACAGCTGAGATCCGGCGATGACGGCACCGACTCAGCTTCTGAGCCGGTGCCAAACATTTGGCGTAAGTATATGACATTTTGCGGAAAGCACTGGCTTTCCATGTCGTATATTTACGACAAATGTCGGGAAGGGGTTAAGCTTTCTATGCATTTAAACGTCTTTTCTCCTATCCACATGGGACTGTTAATCAGTGGATACATCAACTGGGGTAATACTATCATTTTAATTACGGCTATTCGATCTGACATACAAAGGGGTAACCTATTCCATATCTTAATTTTTGGGTGATAATTTTGTAGCGGTTGTCTATCCACGTAGGGTAGTCTCTTCAATCAACCCATCGGGTTGACCACCAGATCATGGGCGCAGGGGATTTAACAGGAGAGTAATGGCTGCTTTTTTCATTTCAAAACATTCCATGCAACTAGTTTCATTTCCCGGACATTCCTTTTAAGGAAATATTTATCGGGGCACAATGCACCATTTCTGGGCGCGGTATCCAATGTTTATCTGGACAGTCGCCTGGTTATTTTTCTGGACTTTGTATGCACTATTTACCTGGATGCTGGGTAATAATTATGTGAGTTAGAAACAGGCGGACCTGCAATCTCATCAACATTGTCCTTTTCTCATAAAATGTTCTTCTTGAGACATCTGATGCATTACTCTGAAAATATGGCGTAGGTGCCAATCAAGGTCCAAAGGTTGACATACTCAATGGCCTCCAGGATCTGAATTCTACCTTTTTCTTTCACTAACCCATTTCTCTAGGAGTCATATATAAAGGTTGGGTCTATGGAGCCCAGATGAGCTACATTAGCAACTTTGAAAGAGCAGCCTCAGAGATATTCAGCTCCAGGATGGTCTGTGTCAGATAAGTAGTGGTTCAGAACGCACTGGACGATGTAGGTGCACGAATAGGCTCCCAACCCAATCGTAGTCAAAATAAGTATTTGGCACACAAAGCTGAAGTTTAAAGAAGAAATCTTGATTTTTTTCAAGTGGTTGTAGATGACAGAGGCTTAGTGCGACGCTTCTGTCATTACATGACCTTCATCAGGCACTGTGCCGTTCTGGTTGCTGGTACATCCAGTAGTTGGCGCTTCGTTCGGAATGGCGGCTGACCATATAGGACATATCCACGAGGCAGCACATCATGTCTGGTCAATTCCCCTACTACTCTGTACACTAACATCTTCAAAAGAGAAGAAGAGGAAGGTGCAGATGTGACGTTCAGGGTAGGTATTTGCAGTATAGAAGTTGTATTGTGCTCCCCTTGGAGCACTGTGCAAAGGCAAAACTCCTTTATTGGCATGATGTGTAGATGGTTGGTACTCTATTTGGGTGTGCAGGCTTACTTTGTTGTGTGCTCACTTGGCTAGGTCAGCATTAATGAGTGAAATGTATACAGTACCTGAGGAAAATACAGTGTGAGAAAAAGATGTTAACAGGAGCGCTCCCTAGGGTAATACCTTGAAAAAAAATGTAAATTAGTCTTCTCACCTTGTGAACCTCTTGGTTGATAAGAACATCGACTGGATGCAGTTGTCTCTCTTTTTGTAGCTTCTTGTTCTTCTGACACGGAGTACAGTATGTCTCAGGCTGGGGGATTTCTTTGCTGGACTTTGTTGTATGGTGGTGTACGTTCGTCCTGATTATGACCTCTGTTTTTGTAGCAGGAAGATGTCTTTCTTGTTTGGATGTTACTCCATGGGTTACACAGCCTACTCATTCTTCAATGAATCAGTGACCATGTCCACAATTGATTACACAGGTATAATATAGATTTTATGATAGTTCTTTGGAATTAAAACAAATTATTTTTATGTATTTGTCTATCCATTTTTATTAGAAATACAATAAATACATTGAGGTATGTTTTTATTGACATGTGTTGCTATCAGCCAGGCAGGAAAAAAATATGGATGGCCTTGGGAATCTGTAGGGGCAGCTGTTCTACAGGAAAGGGAGTGCAGAGACCCTACCAAACAGGACGAGGGGAGGAAGTCCATTGCCGGGCATCTGAAGAGACTTGCCATTAAACACCCAAAACCATTGTACTTCACCGCAGCCCTGCGAATCATGGACAAGGCTTCATTTCCAAAGACTTCTGGACAGTTGTCTTTTAATTGGATGGATCTTAAAAACCCCTTCTGGACAGTGGGGGATGGGAAGGAGGAGGTGTGGACGGATGACGTTCCGGCATTCTTAGATGGACATTAGTGGTTCATATCTGCTGCCTCTTTAGCTTTCAGACCTTGATCTGGCACATCCCTTTCCATGGCTGACGTTCTCGACACCAGGGCTTCCTCCTGCTGATGTTGTACGGTACATTCCCTTCAGTTCTGAAACAAGAATATATAAAATGTCCTATTGAAGAGTTGCTCTCTTGAAGATATTCCCCGTGACCCACACCAAGACCCTTTGTCTGCCAGGTAGGTAGATAGTGCGTTCTATGTTCAACTAAGTTAAATAAATTCACAAGTAAATCTGCTCAACTAAGATGCGGTTAACACAAAGGTTTCAAAACGGGGACAGATAGGGCGCCAAGCGATGGTAGAATTTTATTTAAATACACGTTTCTGGCACGACTGGTCCCTTTATCTGATCTTAACCTGACGAAGGGACCAGTCAAGTTTAGTCCCGAACCAGTCCGGTCCAGAAACACAGTCAAAATAAAATGGGTTTTACTTTACCGTCCACGTGTGAAGTATTTGTGTTACCCGCCGCTTACCAATTTTTAAAGGGGAACTCCAAGAAAAATTTGTCATGCAATCAAAGGCGCAGTGCCCACCCAAACTACATCGCAGGATTTTATAAAAAACTTGGCTGTTATCTATTGGATTACTCCAATATGTAAAGGCCAATATCACTAACAGCTCCTGGCTCAGCCAGCAGAGGTGGGGTCCGGAGCCGAATGGGACCCAGAGCTGCTGAAGGAGCGGGAAGCACATAAAGGGGATTTGTCCGGGGTCTGAATACATTTTAGTGTTTGGTATTAAAGGGGTTTTCCAGGCTTTATAAAAATTGTAATTCAAACCGAAAATTGCACCATTTAGCAAATACCCACCTTCGAATTCTCTGCGGCTCCAGTGCCGGCGGTTCACAATCCCCTGCCGGCCTGTTTACATAGGCTGGACCAGCGATGTCCCGTATCGGCACATGATCGCACTAGTCAATCACTGGCCACAGTGGTCACGTGCCATACTTACTTAGATCACTTCTGCAGGCGATACCCTCCCTCTATACTGTCCTTACTGTAAGGTTTTTATAGTGAGGACAGAATACAGGGAATATCTGGTACACAAAGTGTATTCTGACTAACCCTGCCCCATGACAAGCCATGCCCAATGAACCACGTTCTGTCAAAGGTACGCCCTGTCAAGTCCTGTCTCAATCCATCTGAAACCAAAGTGTCCCTAGAAAGAAATGCCAAATATTGTCAACTATGCTATATTAGGGTATAGTATGAAGAATCAGTGCAGTAGGGTCTATATACTACTATATACACAAAGCTGCCATGTGCTGAACATTGCAAAACACCCTTTTCATAAAAGAGCGTTAATTCCAGTCCTGCAGTCACCCTGATGACCTTATACTGTGCCAGTACTTGAGGTAGGTGTGCCCCTTTATATATTACTTGCAGCCAGAATTGGCACCGGGATTATCAGCTCATTGACAAATTCTTAAATGGAAAAAGCGCCATATCCCTATTAGGTCCCGCGGACATCATAGAGGTGGTCCTTGACTTCCAGTCCTGCAGTCACCATGAAGACTTTGTGCTGTCAGTGCAGGCAGAATAAAGCTGACATGGTGACCATGTAATGTTTTCTATGTACTACTACTCCCTGTACTGACTGATAGTAGAGAGAATGGACTAAGCTGAAGGATTCCCGACTCTTATCAATTCTTTAAATAGGGAATATGCCCTGAATACTAACCCCAAATTTATATTCCATTCATAGTAGGGCAGATTTACTATTCAAATTGAGCCAGAATTATGGCGTACATGTTGTGCGCCATATTTATTAATTGTTTTAGACACATTTTGCGGCGTGCTTGACAAGGGGCGTGGCCTAGAATAAAGGGGCGTGTCTTAAACTAAGCCAACCAAGAGGTGGTATAAGGAAGAGAAAAGTGTCTAACATGTCTAGTAAAATCTATCATACATCGTGCACGACTGTGAGAAATTTGGCGCAGTTTCTGACTTCCTTGTATCAGTTTACACTGTGTAAAACTCAGATAGTTTTAGGCCCCATGCACACTAACTTATTTTTGCGGTCGCAATTCACCCGCAAATCTGCAGGTGAATTGCGGCCCCATTCATTTCAATGGGCCCATATGGGCACACGACCTTGGTTTCCACGGTCCGTGCATTGCCCAGGAACCGGGACCGCAAAAACAACGGACATGTCTTATTACGGTCGTGTTTTGCGGTACAGGCTCATAGAAAATAATGCACGCGGTCATATGCACGGCCCGCGATTTGAGGGCGGCCGTGGGTGACACTCCGCGGACGTACGAGCCGTAAGTCACAGTCAATGCACCTCACTACGGTCGTGTGCATGAGGCCTTAGTAAATCTGCCCCATGGTAATACCAGTGACAGCCCGCTCTTTCCCGGTGGGGTACAGTCCTCCGCACATCTTCATCCACGTCTCATCTTGTCTGTGCCGGATACTTTTCTCCTTATACCTGAGAAGTAACAAAAATAACATCAGAAACGAAAAAAACACAAAGTATTTCTCCCCATTTCTAATAATAACATTTCCTGCAGGTGAATAATGGAAAATATAAAGATATAAATATATTCAGGCCTATGTGTCTGTCCAGGGGGTCAGTGAGGGTCCTGCCTGTTATATGTGGGGAGGTCTCGCTGCACAATAACGGGGGGGGGGGAATGTCTGTACATCAATATATATTTGTCTCTAGGAGCCCCTACAAAGTCTCAGTGAGGGGCCTGTCTGTTATACGGGGGGAGGTCTCGCTGCACAATAACGGAGGGGAAAATGTCTGTACATCAATATATATTTGTCTCTAGGAGCCCCTACAAAGTCTCAGTGAGGGCCCTGTCTGTTATATGTGGGGAGGTCTTGCTGCACAATAACGGGGGGGGGGAAATGTCTGTACATCAATATATATTTGTCTCTAGGAGCCCCTACAAAGTCTCAGTGAGGGCCCTGCCTGTTATATGGGGGGAGGTCTCGCTGCACAATAACGGGGGGGGAAATGTCTGTACATCAATATATATTTGTCTCTAGGAGCCCCTACAAAGTCTCAGTGAGGGTCCTGTCTGTTATATGGGGGGAGGTCTCGCTGCACAATAACGGGGGGGGAAATGTCTGTACATCAATATATATTTGTCTCTAGGAGCCCCTACAAAGTCTCAGTGAGGGTCCTGTCTGTTATATGGGGGGAGGTCTCGCTGCACAATAACGGAGGGGAAAATGTCTGTACATCAATATATATTTGTCTCTAGGAGCCCCTACAAAGTCTCAGTGAGGGCCCTGTCTGTTATACGGGGGGAGCTTGTATACAGCGTTAGTAACAGGCATGTCACTCCAGTATAGATATTTTAGGTGCCGGTTCTTCGCCCCCACTGTCCATAGTTTAATTAACACCTTAAGAAAATGGATCATCACCAAGAAGTTTTATTTAAAGGGGTACTCCCATCTTACTATTTCTCTGGGACTCACACCTATGTGGAAAACGGAGGTCTCTCCCTGACCCTGTCCTGCTTTGTTCCCAGATCCCTGTCCCGTCTAATGGCTGCTGATTCCAGGTGGAGAATGACTTGGGAAAGGCCTCGCACGTCCCTCTCTCTATTCTGTTCTATGGAAGTTTCGGAAACAGCTGAGCGCTGTTGAACTGTTTGCGTAACTCCCATAGTACAGAACGGAGAGAGCTGCGTGCATGCGCATAGGTGGATATCACATAAACGTCTGAGATGGAGAAAACCCTCTAAAGAGATTATTTCATTAAAGGGGTTGTACATAATTATAAAAATAGAGCTGCTGTCTTCCAAAAACAGAGCCACACCTGTCCACAGGTGATGTGCCGTGTGTGGACAGCTTAGCCCTATACATTTCAATACAGAAAAGCTGCAATACCACACACAGCCTCTGGACAGAGGTGGCGCAGAGCTTCCATTTGGGTCATAGAGAGGGTCTCCAGCGTGATACCCCCTCTATGATATCTAAATACCCTTATAGGGCATTTCAGGTGTAACCAGAAGTTAAGGTGATACAAAAAAATATTCCATACATGAGATTTCCTTAATGGAGATTTTGTAACAATAATTACTGAAAATATGTCATTGACTTTTTCCTCCATTGTAGGAATAGAACCCGAGAAGCCACGTTTTGGACTACGGAACAGTCGATCCTCCGGATGAAATGCTGTGTGGTTGGAGCGCAGTCCCAGGAGCGCCTGGTGTTGTTGTGCTGATCCATGTTCTTCTTATCTGGAGCTTGTATACAGAACACGCGATCCTTCTGGTCCGACCTACTGACATATATAAGCACAGCCTAAACACACACGTAATGATATATAATAACATAACAGGAACATAACATTACTATGTATCAGCCCTGATACGTCAGTCTCATCATATTTCTGGGGTCCCCGCACACAGGATATACGTTACCTCCTGTGATGATGTCACTTCCTGTATTTCCTGTATGACATGGCTGCTCTTCCTCTTCCTGTTTCCCTCTCTGATGTATTTCCTCTTCCTGTGTGATAAGACGTGTGCTGTTACCTCCTGTGATGATGTCACTTCCTGTATTTCCTGTATGACATGGCTGCTCTTCCTCTTCCCGTTTCCCTCTCTGATGTATTTCCTCTTCCTGTGTGATAAGACGTGTGCTGTCGCCTCCTGCTGTGTATAACACGAGATGTAACATGTCTTATAAAACATGTCAATAATAATCGCAGAAAGCGAACAACATTTTGTTCATTTCCATTCACATCAATGGTTATTTGTTTGCAGACGTTTTTCTGAGCCGTACTTGTCTGTTTTTAGAATCAACTACAGGGAGATTTGAGATGTGGTTTGAGAATTTCTTTCCTATGTAAATGCCACCCATAAGGACAGCTAAGAAGCCTCAGTTATCAGCGAGCGACCCCATCATTAGAGTAAGCAGAGTGCCCCCATACAGTGCCAGCAGAGTATTGTCCCTTAACCCCTTCCCTCTTTAGCCACTTTTGACCTTCCTGACAGGGCCTCATTTTTCAAATCTGACATGTGTCACTTTATGTGGTAATAACTCCGGAATGCTTTTACCTATCCAAGCGATTCTGAGATTGTTTTCTCGTGACACATTGGACTTTAAGTTACTGGCAAAATTTGCTCGATATGTTCAGTATTTAATTGTGAAAAACACCAAAATTTAGCGAAAAATTGCAAAAATTATCATTTTTCCCAATTTAAATGTATCTGCTTGTAAGACAGGCAGTTATACCACACAAAATTGTTGCTAACTAACATCCCCCATATGTCTACTTTAGATTGGCATCGTTTTTTGAACATCCTTTTATTTTTCTATGACGTTACAAGGCTTAGAACTTTAGCAGCAATTTCTCACATTTTCAAGAAAATTTCAAAAGGCCATTTTTACAGGGGCCAGTTCACTTGTGAAGTGGCTTTGAGGGCCTTATATATTAGAAACCCCCAAAAAGTAACCCCATTTTAAAAACTTCACCCCTCAAAGTATTCAAAACAGCATTTAGAAAATGTCTTAACCCTTTATACATTTCACAGGAATTAAAGCAAAGTAGAGGTGGAATTTACAAATTTCATATTTTTTTGCAGAAATAAATTTTTAGTACAATTTTTTTTATAACACAGAAGGTTTTACCAGAGAAATGCAACTCAATATTTGTTGCCCAGTTTCTGCAGTTTTAGGAAATATCCCACATGTGGCCGTAGCTGCTACTGGACTGAAACACCGGCCTCAGAAGCAAAGGAGCACCTAGTGGATTTTGGGGCCTTATTTTTGTTAGAATAAATTTTAGGCACCATGTCAGGTTTGAAGGGCTCTTGCAGTGCCAAAACAGTCAAAATCCCCGAAAAGTGACCCCATCTGGGAAACTACAAACCCCAAGGAAATTATCTAGGGGTGTAGTGAGCATTTTGACCGCACAGTTTTTTTACAGAAATTATTGGAAGTAGACCGTGAAAATTAAAATCAACATTTCTTCAAAGAAAATGTAGGTTTAGCGATTTTTTTTCTCATTTCCACAAGAACTAAAGGAGAAAAATTTGTAAAGCAATTTCTCCCGAGTAAAACAATACCCCACATGTGGTAATAAACGGTTGTTTGGAGACACGGCAGGGCTGAGAAGGGAAAGAGCGCTATTTGGCTTTTGGAGCTCAAGTTTAGCAGGAATGGTTTGCGGAGGCCATGTCACATTTACAAAGCCCCTGAGGGGACAAAACAGTGGAAACCCCCCACAAGTGACCCCATTTTGGAAACTACACCCATTGAGGAAATTACCTAGGGGTATAGTGAGCGTTTTGACCCAACAGGTTTTTTGCATAAATAATTGGAAATAGGCCCTGAAAATGACAATCTAAATTTTTTCAAAGAAAATGTAGGTTTAGCTAATTTTTTCTCATTTCCACAAGGACTGAAGGAGAAAAAGCACCATAAAATTTGTAAACCAATCTCTCCCGAGTAAAACAATACCCCACATGTGGTAATAAACGGTTGTTTGGACACACGGCAGGGCTGAGAAGGGAAAGAGCGCTATTTGGCTTTTGGAGCTCAAGTTTAGCAGGAATGGTTTGCGGAGGCCATGTCACATTTACGAAGTCCCTGAGGAGACAAAACAGTGGAAACCCCCCACAAGTGACCCCATTTTGGAGACGACACCCATTGAGGAAATTATCTAGGGGTATAGTAAGCGATTTGACCCCACAGGTTTTTTGCAGAAATTATTGGAAGTAGGCCCTGAAAATAAAAATCTACATTTTTTCAAAGAAAATGTAGGTTTAGCTTATTTTTACTCATTTCCACAAGGACTGAAGGAGAAAAAGCACCACAAAATTTGTAAAGCAATTTCTCCCGAGTAAAACAATACCCCACATGTGGTAATAAACAGCTGTTTGGAGACACGGCGTGGCTTAGAAGGGAAAGAGCGCTATTTGGCTTTTGGAGATCACATTTAGCAGGAATGGTTTGCGGCGGCAATGTCACATTTGCAAAGCCCCTGAGGGGAAAAAACAATGAAAACGCCCAAAAAGTGACTCCATTTAGGAAACTACACCTCTTGAGGAATTCATCTAGGGGCGTAGTGAGGATTTTGACCCCACAGATGTTTCATAGAATTGATTAGAATTGGGCAGTGAAAATAAAAACAATCCTTTTTCTTCAATAAGACGTAGCTTTAGCGCACATTTTTTCATTTTTGCAACAAATAAAGGAAAAAAAAGAACCCAACATTTGTAAAGCAATTTCTACCGAGTACGGCAATACCCCATATGTGGTCATAAACTGCTGTTTGGGCAAACGGCAGGGCTCAGAAGGGAAGGACCGCCATTTGGAGTGCAGATGTTGCTGGATTGGTTTTTGGGCGCCTGTGGGCCCAAAACAGTGGAAACCCCCCAGAAGTGACCCAATTTTGGAAACTACACCCCTCAATGCATTTACCTAGGGGTGTAGTGAGCATTTTAACCCTGCAGGTGTTTTGTAGAAATTAGTATGAACTCTATGTTGCAGAGTGAAAATGGGATGTTTTCCACAGATATGTGGACAATATGTGGTGCCCGGCTTGTGCCACCATAACAAGACAGCCCGCTAATTATTATGCTGGGTTTCCTGGTTTTAGAAACATCCTACATGTGGCCCTAATCTCTTGCCTGGACAGTCGACCAGGCTCAGGAGTGAAAGCGTACCATGTAAAATTGAGGCCTAATTTGGCGATTTACAAAGTATTGGTTCACAACTGCAGAGGCTCAGATGTGAAATAATAAAAATAAACCCCTGGGAAGTGACCCCACTATGGAAACTGCACCCCTCAAGGCATTTATTAAGGGGTGTAGTGAGCATTTTCACCCCACGTGTCTTTTCCATAAATGAATGCGCTGTGGATGGTGCAAATTAAAAATTTATATTTTTCCCTAGATATGCCATTCAGTGGCAAATATGTCGTGCCAAGCTTATGACACTGGAGACACACACCCCAAAAATTGCTAAAAGGGTTCTCCCGGGTATGACGGTGCCATATATGTGGAAGGAAACTGCTGTTTGGGCACGCTGTAGGGTTCAGATGGGAGGAAATGCCATTTGGCTTTTGGAGCGCAGAATTTGCTTGGTAATATTTTTGTTTGGAGTCTCACTGGTGTTTCCGTTTATAATGTGGGGCATATGTAAGCCGGGTGGAGTATATAAGGGGCATAGTCAGGTGGTATAATAATGGGGTAAAAAAAAACAATAAAATGATCCATAGATGTGTGTTACGCTGTGAAGCAATCCTTTCTGCACAGGCCGGTGTCGCACTGATATATGGCGTCCTTTCTTATCCCCCTTTTGGTCCACACTCCGGACCTTTGCAGTTTGGGGAATTTTGCTGTGAAGTGTTGTCCTGGTATAATACGGGCACCCTCGCTTCCAGCAGATATGTTTGGGCTCTCCCTTTCCTGGTTCCCTAATTTTAGGTCCTTGATAAATCGCCTCTTCAAAGAGAAGAAATGTTCCCCTCGGGCACAACTGCATATTTTTTTATTTCCTGACTTATTGGAGCCATAACTCATTTTATTTTTCACAGATGTAGTGGTATGAGGGCTGGTTTGTTGCGGGACGAGCTGTAGCGATTATTGGTACCATTTTGGGGTACATGTGACTTTTTGATCACCTTTTATCCTATTTTTTGGAAGGCCAGGTAAACAAAAAAACGCAATTCTGGCATAGCTTTTTTTTATACAGTGTTCACCATGCGTTATAAATTACATGTTACCTTCATTTTGCGGGTCAGTACGATTCCGGCGATACCTAATTTATAGAACTTTTTTATGTTTTACAACTTTTTGCACAATAAAATTACTTTTGTAAAAATAATGTATTTTTTCTGTCGCCAAGTTGTGAGAACCATAACTTTTTACTTTTTTTGTCGACGGAGGTGTATGAGGGCTTGTTTTTTGCGAGACGAGCTATAGTTTTTATAGGTACCATTTTTTGATACGTGCGACTTTTTGATCACTTTTTATTCCAATATTTGTAGGGCAAAGTGACTAAAAAACAGAAACTCTGGTAACGTTTTTTACGGTTTTTTTTACGCTGTTCACCGCGTGCAATAAATAATATAATATTTTGATACCTCAGGTCGTTACGGTCGCGGCGATACCAAATACGTATGGTTTATTATTTTTTTTCAATAATAAAGGACTTGATAAGAGTAAAAGGGCGATTGTGTTTTATTTGATTACTTGAAACTTTTATTGTTTTCAAACTTTTATTTTTTGCACTTTTTTTTACACTTTTTTACACTTTTTCTCAAGTCCCACTAGGGGACTTGAAGGTCCAACGGTCAGATTTTTTTTTTTCTAATACATTGCACTACCTATGTAGTGCAATGTATTAGATCTGTCAGTCATTCACTGACAGCAAGCCGATTAGGCTTCGCCTCCCGGCGGGGCCTAAATCGGCTTCCGTAATGGCAGAGCAGGAGACCATTGTGTCTCCTGTTGCCATAACAGCAGTCGCCAGTCCTGATTGCCTGTCAGGGCTGGCGATCTGCTAGTAACCGCTACGATGCAGCAATCGCTTTCGATTGCTGCATCGAAGGGGTTAATGGCAGGGATCGGAGCTAGCTCCGGTTCCTGCCGTTACAGGTGGATGTCAGCTGTACAGTACAGCTGACTTCCACCGCTGATGACGCCGGATCAGCTCCTGACCCGGCGCCATCTTGCCGGCAGCTACGGAAGCCGATCAGGCTCCGCCGCCGGGCGGATCTTGACCGGCTTCGGTGCTAGGCAAACCGGGAGGCCAGTATTAGGCCTCCGGTTGCCATTGCAGCCACCGGAACCCCGGCAATTTCATTACTGGGGTTCCGATGAGCTGCAAACACCTTAAGTGCAGCGATCGCGTTTGAGCGCTGCACTTAAGGGGTTAATGGCGGGGATCGAAGCTAATTTCGGTCCCCGCCGTTACAGCCGGATGTCAGCTGTAAGATACAGCTGAGATCCGGTGATGATGGCACCGGCTCAGCTTCTGAGCCGTCCCAAACATTCGGCGTACATGTACGGCAAGATGCGGGAAGTCAATGCTTTCCATGACGTACATGTACGGCAAATGTCGGGAAGGGGTTAAACAGGGCCAGTATACTGCCCCCTCATAAACAACACTACCAGCAGAGACCCCTCAATAACCCATATTGCCAGCAAAGTGCCTCCAATAATTAGTGCCAGCAGACGGCCCCCAATAACCACTACAAGCAGAGTTCCCCCTCACAAATAGTCCCAGCAGAGTGCCCCCAATAACCTCTACAAGCAGAGTTCCCCCTCACAAATAGTCCCAGCAGAGTGCCCCCAATAACCTCTACAAGCAGAGTTCCCACTCACAAATAGTCCCAGCAGAGTGCCTTCCTTTATGCAGCTACATCATGTAAGATCTTCCCTAGTTTGGAAGTCTCCAGGACAATCTGGGAGAGAAGACAAGTGTGATGTAACCTGGTTGCAGTGTGTAAATGTAGCCTGAAACATCACGTGTAGCTCCTAAGTCTATGTTCACATGTTACATATTTATTGCAGATTTCCATGGTCAAATTGACACATGAAGTATGAATGTGAATAGGGTTCTAGAAAACTGCATAAACTTGCAGCAGTAACAATCTGCAGTAGATGTAATGCAAAATCCACATGTAATATATGGAGAAATATTAGGCCTAGTTCACACAGAGTTTTTTGGAGCGTTTTTGACGTGGAAACCGCAACGAAAACCGCATCAAAAAACGTCCGAAAACAAATCTTATTGATTTCAATGGGATGCAGAGGCGTTTTTCCCACGAGAAAAAAACACTCACAGGAAAAAGCAGCGTCAAGCCCTTTCTTCAAGCGTTTCCGTCTCTGACCTCCCATTGACATCAATGGGAGGCAAAGAAAACGGTTTTCGCAGCATTTTTGCATGCGGTGCTCAATGGCCGTGGTCGAAAAAGGCGTCAAAAAAGCGGCAGAAGGAATTTTGAGGCAGATTTTTCCACCTGCAAAAAACATGGTGTGTAAACAGGGACTTCGTGTCCACATGTGACCTACTCTATCCAATCCCAGCTGTAATTCCAGCCAAGGCTGCCTAAGATGATGTTCACACCCCCCACTTCTCCTGCGGTTTGGCCGCTGCAGCCCGATGAGGAGGGATTATAACTAGAAATTGTGGATATAAAGAACATGCAGAGGTTTCTGTGTGACAGTCTAAGGGCATGACCAGACGTGGCGGAGTTCTGCACACACTGTCCGCATCAATGGCGCACATAATCTGCGTTGCAGATTCTGTCGCGGCTTTGCCTAAAATGGGCATTAAATTGATGCGGACTGGCCGTTGCGTATTGAGGGGGAAAGGGCTTCCCTTCTCTCTATCAGTGCAGGATACAGAGAAGGGACAGCCCTTTCCCTAGTAAAAGAAAAATAAATTCATACTTACCGGCCGTTGTCTTGGTGACGCGTTCCTCTTTCGACATCCAGCCCGACCTCCCTGGATGACGCGGCAGTCCATGTGACCGCTGCAGCCTGTGCTTGGCCTGTGATTGGCTGCAGCCGTCACGTAGACTGAAACGTCATCCTGGGAAGCCGGACTGGAGACAGAAGCAGGGAGTTCTCGGTAAGTATGAACTTCTATTTTTCTTACAGGTTGATGTATATTGTGATCGGATGTCACTGTCCAGGGTGCTGAAACAGTTACTGCCGATCGCTTAACTCTTTCAGCACCCTGGACAGTGACTATTTACAGACGTCTCCTAGCAACGCTCCCGTAATTACGGGTGCACACACGTAGTCACCCGTAATTACGGGAGCCCCATTGACTTCCTCAGTCTGGCTGTAGACCTAGAGATATATAGGTCCAGCCAGAATGAAGAACTATCATGTTAGTAAAACCAGTACGCTCCGCAGCACACATAACATCTGCGGACTTCATTGCGGAATTTTCACTCTCCATTGAAGTCAATGGAGAAATTCCGCAATGAGTCTGCAACAAGTCCGCTACACGTCCACAACAGCCAGTGTATGCTGCGGACACCAAATTCCGCACCGCAGCCTATGCTCCGCAGCGGAATTGTCCGCAACGTGTAAACGAACCCAACTAAAAAGCTGTGGAAAGCAATGGAGAAACGTGTACGCTGCGTATTTCTGCTGCGGACTATCCGCAGCGGAATTTCAGAGCAATTCCGCCACGTCTGGTCATGCCCTAAGGCTCTGTTCACATCTGCATTGGGGTCCCGTTCTGACGTTCCCGTCAGAAGTTTCCGTCAGAACAGGACCCTGAGCAGACACAAACTGACACAGACGGAAACCAGGGGTTTCCGTTTCCATCACCATTGATTTCAGTAGTCGACTACGCTATTGCTTCCGGCAAAACTACGGGTCCGGTGCACAAAAGAGACAAACGGAAACCACGGGCATCGGCTCCGTCACCATTGAAATCGATGGTGATGGAAACGGAATCCCCTGGTTTTCATCGGTGTCTGCTCAGGGTCCCGTTCTGACGGAAACCTCCGACGGAACGTCAGAACGGGACCCCAACGCAGATGTGAACAGAGCCTAATATGGATGAGAAAGGGGAGGTGGGACTACTCATTGTTTATTATGCCCGTATACTGAACTGGTATTACTAGTATTATACCCTGTTCTATGAACTCTACCCGCTGGAGTACCCCAAAGATGCTTGTACCACTGATCCAGGTGCCATGTGTTTTGTAGTAAAATTAAATTGGTATTTGATCATTTTTTTTACAGTTAATATTTATTAAAAATGAGGTTTTAAAGTTTTTTGCCTGGCAGTGATAGTTTGATATTTGTCCAATACCTATTTAGTTCCATTTTTCATGGATATTATGAGGTGGGACAACTCACCTAACCAGTATGTACCTGACGGGAGCTGCATGCGTCCATCTCATCAAGTCTCCGATCTCCTGGCAGCTCCACTTTGTACAGATCCTACAATGAAAATCTATGCAAAAAGTTTACACCAAAAAAACTGAACATTCTACTGCGGAACCAGGATTGTTGTTGTGTGGCAGGGCTGCACCTCGCCCTTCTGCTGCCGGAGGTAAACAGTGAAATAGCGCCCCCACCTGCATCACCATAGAGTGGCCATGTGGGGTAGAGAGAAGATAGCAAAGAAAATATAGAAAACCTTTATGTTTACATGTGGTAGAAATCTATTTAATACAAGTGAATAATATTTATAAAAATCGTAATCACATGCTGCGTTAGGCCTCATTCCCACGGCAGGGTTTCCCGGCCGGGTGCCGGCCGTTCATAAATCGGCCAGCACCCGGCTGCATTAGGAATAATAGACCCCTAATGGGGCTATTCACACGACCGATTTTTTGACGTCCGGGGAAACCGGCCGTCAAAAAATAGGACATGCTCTATCTTCGGCCGGCTACCCGGCCACCTGGCTCCCATAGAAGTCTATGGGGCCGGGTAATACCCGGCCATCACCGGGATGTGTCCTGAGTGATGGCCGGGTTTTCCGGCGCTTGCGCTCTATCTCCTCCTCCTCACAGCGCAGAGTGCATGTGAGGAGGAGGAGTTGATGCCATTCTGACGAATGGCATCGCTGTACACTGTGTGGCAGGGCCGGGGTGTACAGCAGGTGGAAGGGAGCGCTGCGCTGGCTCCCTTCCCCTGTGGCGCCGCGAGCAGCTGCTGCGGCTGCTTCTACTGCAGCGACGCCACTATAGCAGAGCAGGGAGGTATCTCCCCGCTCTGCTATGTGCTAGCCCCACTTTAGCTCCTTGAAGGAGCGGAATCCCCGTGTTTTCGGGGATTCCGCTCCTGGACAGAGCGCTTGATGTCTCTGTCCATATCTGGGCAGTGACATCAGGGGAAACTCCTGAAGCGGAATCCCCGAACACATGGGGATTCCCCTTCAGGAGTTGCCGCTGATGTCACTGTCCAAATCTGCCCGGCCCGGCACGGATGCAAAACTTTATGCAAACCGGCCGGGCAGAATGGCCGATTTTACCGGCCGGCACTCGGGCTTGGGCGCGACCCGGTCGTGTGAATCCCGCCTTAGTCCTCATTCACACGACAGGGTCCGAGTGTCGGGCGGGAAAATTTTCCCGGCCGGTTTGCATCCGTTCCGGGCCGTGTTGCCGTTTTTACCGCCCGATTTGCATCCGGTTTTTTCCCTGACCGTTTTTTAATCGGATTCATTTTTTGCACTTTACTTATTTTTTTATTACTATGGTCTGTCCCTCAAAGGTCAAAAAAGACCTTTTTGGAACTTTTAATATTTTTTTTCTTTCTTTTACACCATGTTTTTCCCTGTAACTGGAGCTGCACAGAAGCCCCAGTTACAGGGGAAATCAGCCCTCTCACAGTGACGATTGTCACTAATAGGACTGTGCTAGGTCTAGTAAGACCCAGCAGCAGCCTGCCACTAACGGCACCCGGCGATCATGTGACCAGCCACATGATCACCGGGAGGAATAGAGACAGCACCGCTGCTGTCTCTATTCCTATACACAGCGTTCATTGAGCGTTGTGTAAAAAGACATCGTAGAAGACAGAAGCAGTGAAAGCTGCTTCTATCCTCTCCTCAGGGTCCCCGGCAGTCACTGACAGCCGGAGACCCAACATTCAGCTGCCCGATCGCGCGGGCAGCAAGTTAAAACCCGAGCCGTAAAAAGACTATGGCTCGGGTTTTAAGGACCCTGCCGTAAAAACACAGCCATCGGTCGGGAACCGTAACAAGCAGGGGAAGGGAGCCAGCGCAGCGCTCCCTTCCACCTGCTGTACATCCCGACCCTGCCACACAGGATCTCCAGCGTAACCATTCGTCCGAATGGCATCAACTCCTCCTCCTCACATGCACTCTGCACTGTGAGGAAAAGAGAGTGCGCGAGCGACGGTTGACCCGGCCATCACTCGGGACACATTCCGGTGATGGCCGTGTATTACCCGGCCCCATAGACTTCTATGGGAGCCGGGCGGCCGGGTATCCGGCCGAAAATAGGGCATGTCCCATTTTTTGACGGCCGGTTTTCCTGGCCCGTCAAAAAATTGGTCGTGTGAATAGCCCCATTAGGGGTCTATTATTCCTAATGCAGCCGGGTGCTGGCCGATTTATGAACGGCCGGCACCCGGCCGGGAAACCCTGTCGTGTGAATCCCGCCTTAATTCTGCAGTGTATTACTGACATACCTACCTACCTGCACTCATTATATTACACTTATCCATTATATACCTACCTGCACTCATTATATTACACTCATCCATTATATACATACCTGCACTCACTATATTACACTCATCCATTATATACCTACCTGCACTCATTATATTACACTCATCCATTATATACCTACCTGCACTCATTATATTACACTCATACATTATATACCTACCTGCACTCATTATATTACACTCATCCATTATATACCTACCTGCACTCACTATATTACACTCATCCATTATATACCTACCTGCACTCATTATATTACACTCATCCATTATATACCTACCTGCACTCACTATATTACACTCATACATTATATACCTACCTGCACTCATTATATTACACTCATCCATTATATACCTACCTGCACTCATTATATTACACTCATCCATTATATACCTACCTGCACTCATTATATTACACTCATCCATTATATACCTACCTACCTGCACTCATTATATTACACTCATCCATTATATACCTACCTGCACTCATTATATTACACTCATCCATTATATACCTACCTGCACTCATTATATTACACTCATCCATTATATACCTACCTGCACTCATTATATTACACTCATACATTATATACCTACCTGCACTCATTATATTACACTCATACATTATATACCTACCTGCACTCATTATATTACACTCATCCATTATATACCTACCTGCACTCATTATATTACACTCTCACATTATATACCTACCTGCACTCATTATATTACACTCATCCATTATATACCTACCTGCACTCACTATATTACACTCATCCATTATATACTTACCTGCACTCATTATATTACACTCATACATTATATACCTACCTGCACTCATTATATTACACTCATACATTATATACCTACCTGCACTCACTATATTACACTCATCCATTATATACATACCTGCACTCATTATATTACACTCATACATTATATACCTACCTGCACTCATTATATTACACTCATCCAATATATACCTACCTATCTGCACTCACTATATTACACTCATCCATTATATACCTACCTGCACTCACTATATTACACTCATCCATTATAGACCTACCTGCACTCACTATATTACACTCATACATTATATACCTACCTGCACTCATTATATTACACTCATCCAATATATACCTACCTGCACTCACTATATTACACTCATACATTATATACATACCTGCACTCATTATATTACACTCATACATTATATACCTACCTGCACTCACTATATTACACTCATACATTATATACCTACCTGCACTCATTATATTACACTCATCCAATATATACCTACCTGCACTCACTATATTACACTCATACATTATATACATACCTGCACTCATTATATTACACTCATACATTATATACCTACCTGCACTCACTATATTACACTCATACATTATATACCTACCTGCACTCATTATATTACACTCATAAATTATATACCTACCTGCACTCACTATATTACACTCATACATTATATACCTACCTGCACTCATTATATTACACTCATCCATTATATACATACCTGCACTCATTATATTACACTCATCCATTATATACCTACCTGCACTCATTATATTACACTCATCCATTATATACCTACCTGCACTCATTATATTACACTCATACATTATATACCTACCTGCACTCATTATATTACACTCATCCAATATATACCTACCTATCTGCACTCACTATATTACACTCATCCATTATATACCTACCTGCACTCACTATATTACACTCATACATTATATACCTACCGGCACTCACTATATTACACTCATACATTATATACCTACCTGCACTCATTATATTACACTCATCCATTATATACCTACCTGCACTCACTATATTACACTCATCCATTATATACCTACCTGCACTCACTATATTACACTCATCCATTATATACCTACCTGCACTCATTATATTACACTCATCCATTATATACCTACCTGCACTCACTATATTACACTCATACATTATATACCTACCTGCACTCACTATATTACACTCATACATTATATACCTACCTGCACTCACTATATTACACTCATACATTATATACCTACCGGCACTCACTATATTACACTCATACATTATATACCTACCTGCACTCATTATATTACACTCATACATTATATACCTACCTGCACTCACTATATTACACTCATCCATTATATACCTACCTATCTGCACTCATTATATTACACTCATCCAATATATACCTACCTGCACTCATTATATTACACTCATCCATTATATACCTACCTATCTGCACTCACTATATTACACTCATCCATTATATACCTACCTATCTGCACTCACTATATTACACTCATACATTATATACCTACCTGCACTCACTATATTACACTCATACATTATATACCTACCTGCACTCATTATATTACACTCATACATTATATACCTACCTGCACTCACTATATTACACTCATCCATTATATACCTACCTATCTGCACTCATTATATTACACTCATCCAATATATACCTACCTGCACTCATTATATTACACTCATCCATTATATACCTACCTATCTGCACTCACTATATTACACTCATCCATTATATACCTACCTATCTGCACTCATTATATTACACTCATCCATTATATACCTACCTATCTGCACTCACTATATTACACTCATCCATTATATACCTACCTATCTGCACTCATTATATTACACTCATCCATTATATACCTACCTATCTGCACTCACTATATTACACTCATACATTATACACCTACCTGCACTCATTATATTACACTCATCCATTATATACCTACCTGTACTCATTATATTACACTCATCCATTATATACCTACCTGCACTCACTATATTACACTCATCCATTATATACCTATCTGCACTCATTATATTACACTCATCCATTATATACCTACCTGCACTCATTATATTACACTCATCCAATATATACCTACCTGCACTCATTATATTACACTCATACATTATATACCTACCTGCACTAATTATATTACACTCATCCATTATATACCTACCTGCACTCATTATATTACACTCATCCAATATATACCTACCTATCTGCACTCACTATATTACACTCATCCATTATATACCTACCTATCTGCACTCACTATATTACACTCATACATTATATACCTACCTATCTGCACTCACTATATTACACTCATCCATTATATACCTACCTATCTGCACTCACTATATTACACTCATCCATTATATACCTACCTGCACTCACTATATTACACTCATCCATTATATACCTACCTGCACTCACTATATTACACTCATCCATTATATACCTACCTGCACTCACTATATTACACTCATCCATTATATACCTACCTGCACTCACTATATTACACTCATCCATTATATACCTACCTGCACTTATTATATTACACTCATCCATTATATACCTACCTGCACTCATAATATTACACTCATCCATTATATACCTACCTGCACTCATTATATTACACTCATCCATTATATACCTACCTGCACTCATTATATTACACTCATCCATTATATACCTACCTGCACTCACTATATTACACTCATCCATTATATACCTACCTATCTGCACTCATTATATTGCACTCATCCATTATATACCTACCTATCTGCACTCATTATATTACACTCATCCATTATATACCTACCTATCTGCACTCATTATATTACACTCATCCATTATATACCTACCTATCTGCACTCACTATATTACACTCATCCATTATATACCTATCTGCACTCACTATATTACACTCATCCATTATATACCTACCTACCTGCACTCATTATATTACACTCATCCAATATATACCTACCTGCACTCATTATATTACACTCATACATTATATACCTACCTATCTGCACTCATTATATTACACTCATCCATTATATACCTACCTGCACTCACTATATTACACTCATACATTATATACCTACCTGCACTCATTATATTACACTCATACATTATATACCTACCTGCACTCACTATATTACACTCATCCATTATATACCTACCTATCTGCACTCATTATATTACACTCATCCAATATATACCTACCTGCACTCATTATATTACACTCATCCATTATATACCTACCTATCTGCACTCACTATATTACACTCATCCATTATATACCTACCTATCTGCACTCATTATATTACACTCATCCATTATATACCTACCTATCTGCACTCACTATATTACACTCATCCATTATATACCTACCTATCTGCACTCACTATATTACACTCATACATTATATACCTACCTGCACTCATTATATTACACTCATCCATTATATACCTACCTGTACTCATTATATTACACTCATCCATTATATACCTACCTGCACTCACTATATTACACTCATCCATTATATACCTATCTGCACTCATTATATTACACTCATCCATTATATACCTACCTACCTGCACTCATTATATTACACTCATCCAATATATACCTACCTGCACTCATTATATTACACTCATACATTATATACCTACCTGCACTAATTATATTACACTCATCCATTATATACCTACCTGCACTCATTATATTACACTCATCCAATATATACCTACCTATCTGCACTCACTATATTACACTCATCCATTATATACCTACCTATCTGCACTCACTATATTACACTCATACATTATATACCTACCTATCTGCACTCACTATATTACACTCATCCATTATATACCTACCTATCTGCACTCACTATATTACACTCATCCATTATATACCTACCTGCACTCACTATATTACACTCATCCATTATATACCTACCTGCACTTATTATATTACACTCATCCATTATATACCTACCTGCACTCATAATATTACACTCATCCATTATATACCTACCTGCACTCATTATATTACACTCATCCATTATATACCTACCTGCACTCATTATATTACACTCATCCATTATATACCTACCTGCACTCACTATATTACACTCATCCATTATATACCTACCTATCTGCACTCATTATATTGCACTCATCCATTATATACCTACCTATCTGCACTCATTATATTACACTCATCCATTATATACCTACCTATCTGCACTCATTATATTACACTCATCCATTATATACCTACCTATCTGCACTCACTATATTACACTCATCCATTATATACCTACCTATCTGCACTCATTATATTACACTCATCCATTATATACCTACCTATCTGCACTCACTATATTACACTCATACATTATATACCTACCTGCACTCACTACATTACACTCATACATTATATACCTACCTGCACTCACTATATTACACTCATCCATTATATACCTACCTATCTGCACTCACTATATTACACTCATCCAATATATACCTACCTATCTGCACTCACTATATTACACTCATCCATTATATACCTACCTATCTGCACTCACTATATTACACTCATACATTATATACCTACCTATCTGCACTCACTATATTACACTCATACATTATATACCTACCTATCTGCACTCACTATATTACACTCATACATTATATACCTACCTATCTGCACTCACTATATTACACTCATACATTATATACCTACCTATCTGCACTCACTATATTACACTCATCCATTATATACCTACCTGCACTCACTATATTACACTCATCCATTATATACCTACCTATCTGCACTCACTATATTACACTCATCCAATATATACCTACCTATCTGCACTCACTATATTACACTCATCCATTATATACCTACCTATCTGCACTCACTATATTACACTCATACATTATATACCTACCTATCTGCACTCACTATATTACACTCATCCATTATATACCTACCTGCACTCATTATATTACACTCATACATTATATACCTACCTATCTGCACTCACTATATTACACTCATCCATTATATACATACCTGTACTCATTATATTACACTCATCCATTATATACCTACCTGCACTCATTATATTACACTCATCCATTATATACCTACCTGCACTCATTATATTACACTCATCCATTATATACCTACCTGCACTCATAATATTACACTCATCCATTATATACCTACCTGCACTCATTATATTACACTCATCCATTATATACCTACCTGCACTCATTATATTACACTCATCCATTATATACCTACCTGCACTCACTATATTACACTCATCCATTATATACCTACCTATCTGCACTCACTATATTACACTCATACATTATATACCTACCTATCTGCACTCACTATATTACACTCATCCATTATATACCTACCTGCACTCACTATATTACACTCATCCATTATATACCTACCTATCTGCACTCACTATATTACACTCATCCATTATATACCTACCTATCTGCACTCATTATATTACACTCATCCATTATATACCTACCTATCTGCACTCACTATATTACACTCATACATTATATACCTACCTGCACTCACTACATTACACTCATACATTATATACCTACCTGCACTCACTATATTACACTCATCCATTATATACCTACCTATCTGCACTCACTATATTACACTCATCCAATATATACCTACCTATCTGCACTCACTATATTACACTCATCCATTATATACCTACCTATCTGCACTCACTATATTACACTCATCCATTATATACCTACCTATCTGCACTCACTATATTACACTCATCCAATATATACCTACCTACCTGCACTCACTATATTACACTCATCCATTATATACCTACCTATCTGCACTCACTATATTACACTCATACATTATATACCTACCTATCTGCACTCACTATATTACACTCATCCAATATATACCTACCTATCTGCACTCACTATATAACACTCATACATTATATACCTACCTATCTGCACTCATTATATTACACTCATCCATTATATACCTACCTATCTGCACTCACTATATTACACTCATCCAATATATACCTATCTGCACTCACTATATTACACTCATCCATTATATACCTACCTGCACTCACTATATTACACTCATCCATTATATACCTACCTGCACTCATTATATTACACTCATCCATTATATACCTACCTGCACTCACTATATTACACTCATCCAATATATACCTACCTATCTGCACTCACTATATTACACTCATCCATTATATACCTACCTGCACTCACTATATCACACTCATCCATTATATACCTACCTGCACTCATTATATTACACTCATCCATTATATACCTACCTGCACTCATTATATTACACTCATACATTATATACCCACCTGCACTCATTATATTACACTCATCCATTATATACCTACCTGCACTCATTATATTACACTCATCCATTATATACCTACCTGCACTCACTATATTACACTCATCCATTATATACCTACCTGCACTCATTATATTACACTCATCCATTATATACCTACCTGCACTCATTATATTACACTCATACATTATATACCTACCTGCACTCATTATATTACACTCATCCATTATATACCTACCTGCACTCACTATATTACACTCATACATTATATACCTACCTGCACTCATTATATTACACTCATACATTATATACCTACCTGCACTCATTATATTACACTCATCCATTATATACCTACCTGCACTCATTATATTACACTCATCCATTATATACCTACCTGCACTCATTATATTACACTCATACATTATATACCAACCTGCACTCACTATATTACACTCATACATTATATACCTACCTGCACTTACTATATTACACTCATCCATTATATACCTACCTGCACTCATTATATTACACTCATCCATTATATACCTACCTGCACTCATTATATTACACTCATCCATTATATACCTACCTGCACTCATTATATTACACTCATCCATTATATACCTACCTACACTCACTATATTACACTCATACATTATATACCTACCTGCACTCACTATATTACACTCATCCATTATATACCTACCTGCACTCACTATATTACACTCATCCATTATATACCTACCTGCACTCATTATATTACACTCATACATTATATACCTACCTGCACTCATTATATTACACTCATACATTATATACCTACCTGCACTCATTATATTACACTCATCCATTATATACCTACCTGCACTCACTATATTACACTCATCCATTATATACCTACCTGCACTCATTATATTACACTCATCCATTATATACCTACCTGCACTCACTATATTACACTCATACAATATATACCTATCTGCACTCACTATATTACACTCATCCATTATATACCTACCTACCTGCACTCATTATATTACACTCATCCATTATATACCTACCTGCACTCATTATATTACACTCATCCATTATATACCTACCTGCACTCTTTATATTACACTCATCCATTATATACCTACCTGCACTCACTATATTACACTCATACATTATATACCTATCTGCACTCACTATATTACACTCATCCATTATATACCTACCTACCTGCACTCATTATATTACACTCATCCATTTATATACCTACCTGCACTCATTATATTACACTCATCCATTATATACCTACCTGCACTCTTTATATTACACTCATCCATTATATACCTACCTACACTCATTATATTACACTCATACATTATATACCTACCTGCACTCATTATATTACACTCATCCATTATATACCTACCTGCACTCACTATTATTACACTCATCCAATATATACCTACCTATCTGCACTCACTATATTACACTCATTCCAATATATACCTACCTATCTGCACTCACTATATTACACTCATCCATTATATACCTACCTATCTGCACTCACTATATTACACTCATACATTATATACCTACCTATCTTCACTCACTATATTACACTCATCCATTATATACCTACCTATCTGCACTCACTATATTACACTCATCCATTATATACCTACCTGCACTCACTATATACACTCATCCATTACATACCTACCTATCCTGCACTCATTAATATTACACTCATCCATTATATACCTACCTATCTGCACTCATTATATTACACTCATCCATTATATACCTACCTATCTGCACTCACTATATTACACTCATCCATTATATACCTACCTATCTGCACTCATTATATTACACTCATCCATTATATACCTACCTATCTGCACTCACTATATTACACTCATCCATTATATACCTACCTATCTGCACTCATTATATTACACTCATACATTATATACCTACCTGCACTCACTACATTACACTCATACATTATATACCTACCTATCTGCACTCACTATATTACACTCATCCATTATATACCTACCTGCACTCACTATATTACACTCATCCATTATATACCTACCTATCTGCACTCACTATATATACACTCATCCAATATATACCTACCTATCTGCACTCACTATATTACACTCATCCATTATATACCTACCTATCTGCACTCACTATATTACACTCATACATTATATACCTACCTATCTGCACTCACTATATTACACTCATCCATTATATACCTACCTGCACTCACTATATTACACTCATACATTATATACCTACCTATCTGCACTCACTATATTACACTCATCCAATATATACCTACCTATCTGCACTCACATATATAACACTCATCCATTATATACCTACCTATCTGCACTCATTATATTACACTCATCCATTATATACCTACCTATCTGCACTCATTATATTACACTCATCCATTATATACCTACCTATCTGCACTCACTATATTACACTCATCCATTATATACCTACCATATCTGCACTCATTATATTACACTCATCCATTATATACCTACCTATCTGCACTCAATATATTACACTCATACATTATATACCTACCTGCACTCACTACATTACACGCATACATTATATACCTACCTGCACTCATTATATTACACTCATACATTATATACCTACCTGCACTCACTATATTACACTCATCCATTATATACCTACCTGCACTCACTATATTACACTCATCCATTATATACCTATCTGCACTCACTATATTACACTCATACATTATATACATACCTGCACTCACTATATTACACTCATCCATTATATACCTACCTATCTGCACTGACTATATTACACTCATCCAATATATACCTACCTATCTGCACTCACCTATATTACACTCATCCATTATATACCTACCTATCTGCACTCACTATATTACACTCATACATTATATACCTACCTGCACTCATTATATTACACTCATCCATTATATACCTACCTGCACTCATTATATTACACTCATCCATTATATACCTACCTGCACTCACTATATTACACTCATACATTATATACCTACCTGCACTCATTATATTAACACTCATCCATTATATACCTACCTGCACTCATTATATTACACTCATCCATTATATACCTACCTGCACTCACTATATTACCCTCATCCATTATATACCTACCTATCTGCACTCATTATATTACACTCATACATTATATACCTACCTACACTCATTATATTACACTCATCCATTATATACCTACCTGCACTCACTATATTACACTCATCCATTATATACCTATCTGCACTCACTATATTACACTCATCCATTATATACCTATCTGCACTCACTATATTACACTCATCCAATATATACCTACCTATCTGCACTCACTATATAACACTCATCCATTATATACCTACCTATCTGCACTCATTATATTACACTCATCCATTATATACCTACCTGCACTCATTATATTACACTCATCCATTATATACCTACCTGCACTCATTATATTACACTCATACATTATATACCTACCTGCACTCATTATATTACACTCATCCATTATATACCTACCTGCACTCATTATATTACACTCATACATTATATACCTACCTGCACTCATTATATTACACTCATACATTATATACCTACCTGCACTCACTATATTACACTCATACATTATATACCTACCTGCACTCATTATATTACACTCATCCATTATATACCTACCTGCACTCATTATATTACACTCATCCATTATATACCTACCTGCACTCATTATATTACACTCATCCATTATATACCTACCTGCACTCACTATATTACACTCATCCATTATATACCTACCTGCACTCACTATATTACACTCATACATTATATACCTACCTGCACTCATTATATTACACTCATCCATTATATACCTACCTGCACTCATTATATTACACTCATCCATTATATACATACCTGCACTCACTATATTACACTCATACATTATATACCTACCTGCACTCATTATATTACACTCATCCATTATATACCTACCTGCACTCATTATATTACACTCATACATTATATACCTACCTGCACTCATTATATTACACTCATACATTATATACCTACTTACACTCATTATATTACACTCATCCATTATATACCTACCTATCTGCACTCACTATATTACACTCATCCAATATATACCTACCTGCACTCATTATATTACACTCATACATTATATACCTACCTGCACTCATTATATTACACTCATACATTATATACCTACCTACACTCATTATATTACACTCATCCATTATATACCTACCTGCACTCACTATATTACACTCATCCATTATATACCTACCTGCACTCATTATATTACACTCATACATTATATACCTATCTGCACTCATTATATTACACTCATACATTCTATACCTACCTGCACTCACTATATTACACTCATCCATTATATACCTACCTGCACTCATTATATTACACTCATACATTATATACCTATCTGCACTCATTATATTACACTCATCCATTATATACCTACCTGCACTCATAATATTACACTCATACATTATATACCTACCTGCACTCATTATATTACACTCATCCATTATATACCTACCTGCACTCACTATATTACACTCATCCATTATATACCTACCTGCACTCACTATATTACACTCATACATTATATACCTACCTGCACTCATTATATTACACTCATCCATTATATACCTACCTGCACTCACTATATTACACTCATCCATTATATACCTACCTGCACTCATTATATTACACTCATACATTATATACCTACCTGCACTCATTATATTACACTCATCCATTATATACCTACCTGCACTCACTATATTACACTCGTCCATTATATACCTACCTGCACTCACTATATTACACTCATACATTATATACCTATCTGCACTCATTATATTACACTCATACATTATATACCTACCTGCACTCACTATATTACACTCATCCATTATATACCTACCTGCACTCATTATATTACACTCATACATTATATACCTACCTGCACTCACTATATTACACTCATCCATTATATACCTACCTGCACTCATTATATTACACTCATCCATTATATACCTACCTGCACTCATTATATGACACTCATCCATTATATACCTATCTGCACTCACTATATCACACTCATCCATTATATACCTATCTGCACTCATTATATTACACTCATACATTATATACCTACCTGCACTCATTATATTACACTCATCCATTATATACCTACCTGCACTCACTATATTACACTCATACATTATATACCTACCTGCACTCATTATATTATACTCATCCAATATATACCTACCTGCACTCATTATATTACACTCATACATTATATACCTACCTGCACTCATTATATTACACTCATACATTATATACCTACCTGCACTCACTATATTACACTCATACATTATATACCTACCTGCACTCACTATATTACACTCATCCATTATATACCTACCTGCACTCATTATATTACACTCATACATTATATACCTACCTGCACTCACTATATAACACTCATACATTATATACCTACCTGCACTCACTATATTACACTCATCCATTATATACATACCTGCACTCACTATATTACACTCATCCATTATATACCTACCTGCACTCATTATATTACACTCATCCATTATATACCTACCTGCACTCTTTATATTATACTCATCCATTATATACCTACCTGCACTCATTATATTACACTCATCCATTATATACCTACCTGCACTCACTATATTACACTCATCCATTATATACCTACCTATCTGCACTCATTATATTACACTCATCCATTATATACCTACCTGCACTCACTATATTACACTCATACATTATATACCTACCTGCACTCATTATATTACACTCATACATTATATACCTACCTGCACTCATTATATTACACTCATACATTATATACCTACCTGCACTCATTATATTATACTCATCCATTATATACCTACCTGCACTCACTATATTACACTCATACATTATATACCTACCTGCACTCATTATATTACACTCATCCATTATATACCTACCTGCACTCACTATATTACACTCGTCCATTATATACCTACCTGCACTCACTATATTACACTCATACATTATATACCTATCTGCACTCATTATATTACACTCATACATTATATACCTACCTGCACTCACTATATTACACTCATCCATTATATACCTACCTGCACTCATTATATTACACTCATCCTTTATATACCTACCTGCACTCACTATATTACACTCATCCATTATATACCTACCTGCACTCATTATATTACACTCATCCATTATATACCTACCTGCACTCATTATATTACACTCATACATTATATACCTACCTGCACTCATTATATTACACTCATCCATTATATACCTACCTGCACTCATTATATTACACTCATACATTATATACCTACCTGCACTCATTATATTACACTCATCCTTTATATACCTACCTGCACTCATTATATTACACTCATACATTATATACCTACCTGCACTCATTATATTACACTCATCCATTATATACCTATCTGCATTCACTATATTACACTCATCCATTATATACATACCTGCACTCATTATATTACACTCATCCATTATATACCTACCTGCACTCATTATATTACACTCATCCATTATATACCTACCTGCACTCATTATATTACACTCATACATTATATACCTACCTGCACTCATTATATTACACTCATCCATTATATACCTATCTGCATTCACTATATTACACTCATCCATTATATACATACCTGCACTCATTATATTACACTCATCCATTATATACCTACCTGCACTCACTATATTACACTCATCCATTATATACCTACCTGCACTCATTATATTACACTCATCCATTATATACCTACCTGCACTCATTATATGACACTCATCCATTATATACCTATCTGCACTCACTATATCACACTCATCCATTATATACCTATCTGCACTCATTATATTACACTCATACATTATATACCTACCTGCACTCATTATATTACACTCATCCATTATATACCTACCTGCACTCACTATATTACACTCATACATTATATACCTACCTGCACTCATTATATTATACTCATCCAATATATACCTACCTGCACTCATTATATTACAATCATCCATTATATACCTACCTGCACTCACTATATTACACTCATCCATTATATACCTACCTGCACTCATTATATTACACTCATACATTATATACCTACCTGCACTCACTATATTACACTCATACATTATATACCTACCTGCACTCATTATATTACACTCATCCATTATATACCTACCTGCACTCACTATATTACACTCATCCATTATATACCTACCTGCACTCATTATATTACACTCATCCATTATATACCTACCTGCACTCATTATATTACACTCATACATTATATACCTACCTGCACTCATTATATTACACTCATACATTATATACCTACCTGCACTCATTATATTACACTCATACATTATATACCTACCTGCACTCACTATATTACACTCATACATTATATACCTACCTGCACTCATTATATTACACTCATCCATTATATACCTACCTGCACTCATTATATTACACTCATCCATTATATACCTACCTGCACTCTTTATATTATACTCATCCATTATATACCTACCTGCACTCATTATATTACACTCATCCATTATATACCTACCTGCACTCACTATATTACACTCATACATTATATACCTACCTGCACTCATTATATTATACTCATCCAATATATACCTACCTGCACTCATTATATTACACTCATACATTATACACCTATCTGCACTCATTATATTACACTCATCCATTATATACCTACCTGCACTCACTATATTACACTCATATATTATATACCTACCTGCACTCATTATATTACACTCATACATTATATACCTACCTGCACTCATTATATTACACTCATACATTATATACCTACCTGCACTCACTATATTACACTCATACATTATATACCTACCTGCACTCATTATATTACACTCATCCATTATATACCTACCTGCACTCATTATATTACACTCATACATTATATACCTACCTGCACTCATTATATTACACTCATACATTATATACCTACCTGCACTCACTATATTACACTCATACATTATATACCTACCTGCACTCATTATATTACACTCATACATTATATACCTACCTGCACTCACTATATTACACTCATCCATTATATACCTACCTGCACTCATTATATTACACTTATCCATTATATACCTACCTGCACTCACTATATTACACTCATCCATTATATACCTACCTGCACTCATTATATTATACTCATCCATTATATACCTACCTGCACTCATTATATTACACTCATCCATTATATACCTACCTGCACTCATTATATTACACTCATCCATTATATACCTACCTGCACTCATTATATTACACTCATCCATTATATACCTACCTGCACTCATTATATTACACTCATCCATTATATACCTACCTGCACTCATTATATTACACTCATCCATTATATACCTACCTGCACTCATTATATTACACTCATCCATTATATACCTACCTGCACTCATTATATTACACTCATCCATTATATACCTACCTGCACTCATTATATTACACTCATCCATTATATACCTACCTGCACTCATTATATTACACTCATCCATTATATACCTACCCACACTCACTATATTATACTCATCCATTACCATTTATTTTAGCCTCTTTAGGGCTCTATTTGTTCTGACCCTTTTCTAGGGCATCTGTTTTTGGCCACACGCAGGCACCATTTCAGTGGTCCTCGGGCACTATTTATACAGTCCTTACTCGGGAACCATTTCTATGGTCTTTATCTAGGTACCATTTATTTGGCCTCTTTAGGGCTCTCTTTGTTTTAGCCCTTTTCTAGGGCATCATCTGTTGCTGGCCACTTGCAGGCACCATTACAGTGGTCCTCGGGCACTATTTATATAGTCCTTACTTGGGAACCATTTCTATGGTCTTCATCTAGGTACCATTTATTTTGGCCTCTTTAGGTCTCTATTTGTTTTGACCCTTTTCTAGGGCATCTGTTTTTGGCCACACGCAGGCACCATTTCAGTGGTCCTCGGGCACTATTTATACAGTCCTTACTCGGGAACCATTTCTATGGTCTTCATCTAGGTACCATTTATTTGGCCTCTTTAGGGCTCTCTTTGTTTTAGCCCTTTTCTAGGCCATCATCTGTTTTTGGCCACACGCAGGCACCATTTCAGTGGTCCTCGGGCACTATTTATACAGTCCTTACTCGGGAACCATTTCTATGGTCCTCATTTGGGTACCATTTATTTTGGCCTCTTTAGGTCTCTCTTTGTTTTGGCCCTTTTCTAGGGCAACATCTCGTTGTAACCTGTCATCTACAGCGTAATCTCGCGAGATTACGCTGTGCTCTGCTGTAACTACCATAGACACATTAACGAAGTGCAGGGATTGTGAATAGACATCCCGTGGAATGTCTCTTCACTGTCTAAACACTTCAGTATTGTTAATGTGTTAGTATAAGACAGCACATAGCAATCTAAAAGGATCCCTATGCGCTGCCTAAATGAATGGAGAGGAGTGCATGACACTGATTGGTCAGCGTCATACACTCCTCTGTACAACGCCCACTTGGTCTGAAGTAAAAACACGCCCACTTGGGCATTAAGACACTCATTAGCATAAATCTAAAATCGCTAATAAAGTGGTGAAAATAGATCGTTTTTTTTAATAGAAAGCATTACTGTCACCTGCATTACAGCGCCCATCTCCTTATGTATGAGACAGGGCACTTATAATGTGGTGACAGAGCCTCTTTAACCCCTTCCTGCTGTGGCCACTTTTGACCTTCCTGACAGAGCCTCATTTTTCAAATCTGACATGTTTCAATTTATGTGGTAATAACTCCAGAATGCTTTTACCTATCCAAGCGATTCTGAGATTGTTTTCTCGGGACACATTGGACTTTATGTTATTGGCAAAATTTGCCCGATACATTCAGTATTTAATTGTGAAAAACACCAAAATTTTGCGAAAAAAAGGCAAAAATTAGCATTTTTCTCAATTTAAATGTATCTGCTTGTAAGGCTGGCAGTTATAAACACAAAAATGTTGCTAATTAACATCCCCCATATGTCTACTTTAGATTGGCATCGTTTTTTGAACATCCTTTTATTTTTCTATGACGTTATAAGGCTTTGAACTTTAGTAGCAATTTCTCACATTTTCAAGAAAATTTCAAAAGGCTATTTTTACAGGGGCCAGTTCACTTGTGAAGTGGCTTTGAGGTCATTGGCTTTTAGATATTAGAAACCCCCAATAAGTCACCCCATTTTAAAAACTGCACCCCTCAAAGTATTCAAAACAGCATTTAGAAAGTTTCTTAACCCTTTAGACATTTCACAGGAATTAAGGCAAACTAGAGGTGAAATTTACAAAGTTCATTATTTTTTTCCAGAAATTCATTTTGAATCCATTTTTTTTGTACCACAGAAGGTTTTACCAGAGAAATGCCACACAATATTTATTGCCCAGGTTCTGCAGTTTTAGGAAATATCCCACATGTGGCTCTAGCGTGCTACTGGACTGAAGCCCCGGCCTCAGAAGCAAAGGAGCACCTAGTGGATTTTGGGCCTCCTTTTTATTAGAATATATTTTAGGCTTCATGTCAGTTTTGAAGAGGTCTTGTGGAACTAAAACAGTGGAAACCCCCCAAAAGTGACCCCATTTGGAAAAATACTACACCCTTCGAGGAATTTATTTAGGGGTGTAGCAAGCATTTTGACCTGCCAGTTTTTTTGCAAAAATTTTTGGAACTAAGCCATGAAAATGAAAATCTACATTTTTTCAAATAAAATGTAGGTTTAGCTAATTTTTTTTCATTTCCAAAAGAACTAAAGTAGAAAAAGCACCACAACATTTGTAGAGCAATTTCTCCCGAGTAAAACAGTATCCCACATGTGGTAATAAATGGTTGTTTGGACACATGGCAGGGCTGAGAAGGAAAAGAGCGCCATTTGGCTCTTGGAGCTCAAATTTAGCAGGAATGGTTTGCGGAGGCCATGTCACATTTACAAAGCCCCTGAGGGGACAAAACAGTGGAAACCCCCAACAAGTGACACCATTTTGGAAACTACACCCCATGAGGAAATTATCTAGGGGTACAGTGAGCAGTTTGACCCTACAGGCGTTTTACAGAACTTATTGGAAGTAGGCCGTAAAAATGAAAATATTAATTTTTTCAAAGAAAATGTAGGTTTAGCTATTTTTTTTTCATTTCCACAAGGACTGAAGGAGAAAAAGCACCGCAACATTTGTTAAACAATTTCTCCCGAGTAAAACAATACCCCACATGTGGTCATAAACATCTGTTTGGACACACGGTAGGGCTCAGAATAGAAGGAGCACCATTTGGATTTTGGAATGGTTTCTGGGCGCCATGTCACATTTGCTGAGCCCCTGTAGTACTAGTAGGCATTTGTGTTGCACATGATTAGAAATTCCCATGTAGCCCCAACCTAAAGCATAAAGTTCCTTCATGGGCAAAGTTGCCAACAAAAATAGGTATTTCCCATGATGCAGTAAAGTGATTTGGAAGGATATGGGGGCTGTAGATGGGATCTGCTCCCAATCGTACACGCATTCTCATATGTCTCACTATAGAGACTCTCTTCATGTAAGGGGCGGACATTAGAAGATATCTGCAACCCCGGCATTATTCCCCATGTAGAAGATCATTCCCACAAAAATCCTTCATGTGTCTACAGCTGTCCATAAAAGAGAGTCATTCATTCCTAAATATGTCACCAATGTTTCCTGATTACGCCATTTTATGGGTGCAACACGTCCGGCCATGTGTAGCAGTATACATATATACTCTATGTGAATAACGCAGACAATACATTCATATTAAATAGTCACCTACCTCTTGTAACTTACCTGTTCACCACATAGGAGTAGGACTGATGACATCATATGAAGACACGTCATCTCTAAAAAGGGAAGAAAAACCCGTAAATAGATTGTAAATAAAAATAATAATTCTCAGTTAGAAAAATCTGCCTCAAAATTCATTCAGGAATGGAAAATCTGCCTGCAAATTCTTGCCGCTATTTTCGTGGCCTTTTTCGCTGCATTTTTCGGGTAAAAAACGGCTCGAAAAACGCTTTCTCTGCCTTCCATCGATTTCAATGGGATGTCAGAGGCGGAACCGCGGCAAGAAAGAGCATGCCGCTTTTTTGTAACACGAGCGGCTGAAATCCGCCGCGGAAAAAAACGCCTCTGCCTCCCATTGAAATCAATGGAAGGCGGTTTGGGACTTTTTTTTACACTAAATCTGATACGGTTTCCGCATCAAAAAAACTGTGTGAACTGGGCCTTACAGATGTGTTAACCCCTAACTTGCATCAAGTTATACAATGTATCATAATACCAATTCAATACAATCTCGTGCCATCTAGCAAAAAAAAGCAACGTACACTTGTTTTTAACATGGGAGTCTATGGGCGACATATGGCATCCGTCCGAGTAAATACTTTCTTTTACATCTTCGTTTAACATCTCGCGCCATACATCTCGGGTTAGGCCCCATGCACATGACCGTATTTTCATCTATCCGTAAATACTGTCAGTAAATACGAATCCGTAGTCATCCGTAACGTATCCGTATATATATGGAACGGTATCCGCAAATACGGTCTGTAGTGCATCCGTATTTGATCCGTATATACGGATACGTAAAAAAAAGGGAGGCTGCAAATGATGTCACCAACATGTTGCTTAGCAACACTTCTGTAAATACGGATGGTTTACGGATACACATCGGTAGCCGTCCGTATATACGGAAGCGCCCATAGGCTTCTATGGGAGAGTGGCAGGTTCTATCATTTTTTCAGCAAAAATACAGAAAGGTGTCCGTGGCCAATAGAAATGAATGGGTCGGTAATTACGGATGAAGAATACGGTCGTGTGCATGGGGCCGAAGACATAAGATAAGGAAGGACACTTCTGTATATCTGCCCAGAGAAAACCCAGACAACTGTTGTCACCCAAATTGTCCACCCTCCTGAATGGCAAGACTGCTCAGTAATGTAACGCTACAGTATGGTGAGGTGACATATCACTTCATAACTAGACAGATTTACTATTTATATAGAGATGTGATCAAATCAATGCTACGGGGGCTGAAGGGGGGCAGAAAAGAAGAACGTTTTGCTTCGGAGTTATTTCCTGTTAACCCTTTCCTGTCGCTGCACTGGCTATTTATGTAAAGGAAAGGGTATTTAAATATGGCGCCTGCTCAGAAGCAGAGCGGGCGTCATAGCCGCTGGGTCTCTGCTGTGTAACACCGGCTCACACGCGGCAAGATGGCGGGAGCCGGTGTGTTCCTCTAGCAGCTGGCCGCCTTGTGAACGCTCCCAGCCCTGCTATAGGAAGATTGCTATTAGGACCTTCCTGTGGCAGGTCTCAATAACGAAGCACTGATTTCACCATAGACTGCAATACTGTGATATTGCAGTCTATGGCACAAGCGATCCAATGATCGCAGGTACAAATCCTCTAGAGGGGCTAAAAAACGATAAAAAAAATTCCCTAGATCACAATATAAAAATAAACATAAACACATTAGGTATTCCTGCGTCCGAAAATACCCAAACTATAATAATATAAAAATATTTATCCAATACGGTGAACGCCGTAGCGTGAAAAAAGATTTAAAAATGTCTGAATCGCTATTTTTTTGCCACTACAACCGCCCGCAAAATTGAATGAAGTGTTTGAAATGCCCGACATTCCCCAAAATGGTATCAATAAAAACCACATCTTTCCACGTACAAAAAGACGCCTTGCACAGCCCTGTACACAGAAATATAAAAACGTTATTATGGGGGTCACAATTTGGTGCAAATATTTTTTTCAAACTTTGTCTTTTTTTTAAAGGTAATAAAACATAACAAAAACGATATAAATTTGGTATCACCGCGATCGCACTGACCCTCAGAATAAAGCATCATTTACACGAGCGTCATATACGCGCGTGCGATGCGCGTGCTTTTCACGCGTGTCGTACGCACATATATTACTCTATGGGGCAGTGCAGACAGTCCGTGGGTTTTGCGCAGCATGAGTGCGCTGCGTAAAACTCACGACATGTTCTATATTTCAGCGTTTTTCGCGCATCACGCACCCATTGAAGTCAATGGGTGCGTGAAAACCACGCAGGTCGCATGGAAGCACTTCCGTGCGAACTGCGTGATTCGCGCATCTGCTGTCAAACTCTGAATGTAAACAGAAAAGTACAAAACATCCGAACAGAGTGTCATACGGATGGCGGCTGCGCGAAAAGCACGCAGCCGCGCATCATACACTAATGACACACGCAGCTGTTAAGTGCATTTTGCGCACGCAAAACGCCCCGTTTCTTGCGTGCGCAAAACGCACACGCTCGTGTAAATCAGGTCTAAAGGTAACACGTCACTTTCACTGTACAGTGAACACCGTAAAAACGAAATCCATAAGAAAATGGCGGACCTGCTGGTTTTTTCCAATTCCACTCCATTCTGATTTTTTTTTTCCAGCTTCCCAGTACATCACACATAATATTAACCCCTTCCCTCTTTAGCCACTTTTGACCTTCCTGACAGAGCCTCATTTTTCAAATCTGACATGTGTCACTTTATGTGGTAATAACTCCGGAATGCTTTCACCTATCCAAGCGATTCTGAGATTGTTTTCTCGTGTCACATTGGACTTTATGTTACTGGCAAAATTTGCTCGATACATTCAGTATTTAAATGTGAAAAACACCAAAATGTAGCGAAAAATTTGCAAAAATTAGCATTTTTCTCATCTTAAATATATCTGCTTGTAAGACAGGCAGTAATACCACACAAAATGGTTGCTAACTAACATCCCCCATATGTCTACTTTATATTTGCATTATTTTTTGAACATCCTTTTATTTTTCTAGGACGTTACAAGGCTTAGAACTTTAGCAGCAATTTCTCACATTTTCAAGAAAATTTCAAAAGGCTATTTTTGGAGGGGCCAGTTCAGTTGTCAAGCGGCTTTTAGGGCCTTTATATATTAGTGACACCAATAAGTCACCCCATTTTAAAAACTTCACCCCTCAAAGTATTCAAAACAGCATTTAGAAAGTGTCTTAACCAGGGGCGTAACTAGGAAAGACTGGGCCCCATAGCAAACTTTTGACTGGGGCCCCCCTCCCCTGGGTGTCACACAACCCCCCCCCCCCTTGTAGATAGTGCCTTTTCTACAGCCCCCCCTGTAGATAACGCCACACAGTCCCCCCTGTAGATAACGCCATACAGTCTACAGGGGGGACTGTGTGGCGTTATCTACAGGGGGGGCTGTATGGCGTTAACGCCATACAGCCCCCCCTGTAGACTGTGTGGCGTTATCTACAGGGGGGACTGTGTGGCGTTATCTACAGGGGGGACTGTGTGGCGTTATCTACAGGGGGGACTGTGTGGCGTTATCTACAGGGGGGACTGTGTGGCGTTATCTACAGGGGGACTGTGTGGCGTTATCTACAGGGGGGACTGTGTGGCGTTATCTACAGGGGGGACTGTGTGGTGTTATCTACAGAGGGGGACTGTGTGGCGTTATCTACAGAGGGGGACTGTGTGGCGTTATCTACAGAGGGGGACTGTGTGGCGTTATCTACAGAGGGGGACTGTGTGGCGTTATCTACAGAGGGGGACTGTGTGGCATTATCTACAAGGGGGACTGTGCGGCGTTATCTACAGAGGGGGATTGTGTGCCGCTATCTACAGGGGGACTGTGTGGCGTTATCTACAGAGGGGGACTGTGTGGCGTTATCTACAGGGGGGACTGTGTGGCGTTATCTACAGGGGGGACTGTGTGGCGTTATCTACAGGGGGGACTGTGTGGCGTTATCTACAGGGGGGACTGTGTGGCGTTATCTACAGGGGGGACTGTGTGGCGTTACCTACAGGGGGGACTGTGTGGCGTTATCTACAGGGGGGACTGTGTGGCGTTATCTACAGGGGGGACTGTGTGGCGTTATCTACAGGGGGACTGTGTGGCGTTATCTACAGGGGGGACTGTATGGCGTTATCTACAGGGGGGACTGTATGGCATTATCTACAGGGGGGACTGTATGGCGTTATCTACAGGGGGGACTGTATGGCGTTATCTACAGGGGGGACTGTATGGAGCTATCTACAGGGGGGACTGTATGGCGTTATCTACAGGGGACTGTATGGCGTTATCTACAGGGGGACTGTATGGCGCTATCTACAGGGGGACTGTGTGGCGTTATCTACAGGGGGGACTGTATGGCGTTATCTACAGGGGGACTGTATGGCGTTATCTACAGGGGGGACTGTATGGCGTTATCTACAGGGGGGACTGTATGGAGCTATCTACAGGGGGGACTGTATGGCGTTATCTACAGGGGGACTGTATGGCGTTATCTACAGGGGGACTGTATGGCGCTATCTACAGGGGGACTGTATGGTGTTATCTACAGAGGGGGCTGTATGGCGCTAACACCATACAGCCCCCACTGTAGAGAACGCCATACAGCCCCCCCTGTAGAGAACGCGATACAGCCCCCCCTGTAGGGAATGGCATACAGCGCCCCCCCCCCTGCAGGGAACGCCATATAGCGCCGCCCTGCAGGGAACGCCATACAGCGCCCCCCTCCATGTAGGGAACGCCATACAGCCCCCCCCCCAAAAAAAAATGCGACCTATATTGTGTCCTACAAATAACATGCATCTCCTATCCACAGGATCTCCACAGGACAGGGGATACATGTGTGATCGCTGGCATTGATAGGGAGAACGGGGGACTGAAAGTCCCCTGAAGTTCTCCATGACTAACCTCTGACTTCCGGCGTCTGTGTCGGCAGCTCAATAAAGCTGAAAGGAGCGCTGGTCACGCATGCGCACAGGCGCGACCGGCGCTCCATTCATTTCTACGGAGCTGCCGACACAGACCCCAGAAGTCCGAGGTTTTTGATGGAGAACTTCAGGGGACTTTCAGTCCCCCGTTCTCCCTATCACTGCCAGCGATCACACATGTATCCCCTGTCCTGTGGAGATCCTGTGGAGAGGGGATACATGTCTTTTGTTTAATGGCAGAGCGGGGAGATACCTCCCTGCTCTGCCGTAGTGTTCAGTGGCGTCCCGCTGTAGCAGCCATAGCGGCTGCTCGCGGAGCCTGCGGCCATGGTGGGGGCCCGTGCCGGCGGGCGACACGGGCCCCCTCATGCCCCGGGCCCCGTAGCAGTCGCTACGGCTGCTATGGCGGTAGTTACGCCACTGGTCTTAACCCTTTAGACGTTTCACAGGAATTAAACAAAAGTAAAGGTGATATTTACAAATAAAAATTTTTGTTGTTGCAGACATTTTTTTAATCCATTTTTTTTATAACACAAAGTTTAACCAGAGAAATGCAACTCAATATTTATTGCCCAGGTTCTGCAGATTTAGGAAATATACCACATGTGGCCCTAGTGTGCTAATGGACTGAAGCACCGGCCTCAGAAGTAAAGGAGCACCTAGGAGGATTTTGCGGTCTACTTTTTATTAGAAAATATTTTAGGCTCCATGTCAGTTTTGAAGGGCTCTTGCGGTGCCAAAACAGTGGAAATCCCCCAAAAGTGACCCTAATTGGGAAACTACACCCCTCGAAGGAATTTATTTAGGGGTATAGTAAGCATTTTGACCTGACAGTTTTTTTGCAGAAATTTTTTGGAAGTAGGCTGTGAAAATGAAAATCTACATTCCTTCAAAGAAAATGTAGGTTTAGCTAATTTTTTCTCATTTCCACACGGATTAAAGGAGAAAAAGCTTCGCAAAATTTGTAAAGCAATTTGTCCCAAGTAAAACAATACCCCACATGTGGTAATAAACGGCTGTTTGGGCACATGGCAAGGAACAGAAGAGAAGGAGCGGCATTTTCGCTTTTGGAGCACAGATTTTGCTGGATTGGTTTCTTGACACCATGTCACTTTTGCAAAGCTCCTAAGGTACCAGTACAGTGGAAACTACCCAAAAGTGACTCCATTTGTGATACTACACCCCTTCAGGAATTAATCTAGGCGTGCAGTGAGCATTTTGACCTCACAGCTGTTTCATAGATTTTATTTGAATTGGGCAGTGAAAATAAAAATTGCATTTTTTTTCCCAATAAGACGTAGCTTTAGCTCAAAAAATTTCATTTTCTCAAAAAATAAAGCAGAAAAAGAACCCAAACATTTGTTAAGCAATTTCTCCCGAGTACGGCAATACCCCATATGTCGTTATAAACTCATTTTTGGGCACACGGCAGGGCTCAGAAGGGAAGGAGCGCAATTTAGCTTTCGGAGTACAGATTTTGCTGGATTGGTTTCTGGTGGCTATGTTGCATTTGCAAAACCCCTGTGGGATCAAAACATTGGAAACCCCCCAAAAGTGACCCCCATTTTGGAAACTACACCCCTCAAGATATTCACCTAGGGGTGTAATGAGCATGTTAACCCTGCAGGTGTTTTGCATAAATTAGTGTGCGCTCGATATTGCAGAGTGAAAATGGGACATGCCAAGATGTGGTGCCCAGCTTGTGCCACCATAACAAGACAGCTCTCTAATTATTATGCTGTGTTTCCCGGTTTTAGAATCACCCTACAAGGGGCTCTAATATTTTGCCTGGACATTTGACAGGGCTCATTGAGAGAGTACCATGCGAAATTGAGGCCTAATTTGGCAATTTACACAGAATTGGTTCACAATTGCAGAGGCTCAGATGGGAAATTATAAAATAAACCCCCCAGAAGTGACCCCATTTTAGAAACTACACCCTTCAAGGCATTTAGTGAGGGGTGTAGTGAGCATTTTCACCCCACAGGTTTTTTCCATAAATAAATGCGCTGCGGAAGATGCAAAGTAAAAATTACAATTTCTCCCTAGATATGCCAATTCAGTGGCAAGTATGTCGTGCCCAGATAATGCCACTGTAGACACACCCCCCAAAAAATTGTTAAAAGGGTTCTCCCGGGTATGGTGGCGCCATATATGTGGAAGTAAACTGCTGTTTGGGCACACTGTAGGGCTCAGATGGGTGGGAGCGCCATTTGGCTTTTGAAGCGTAGATTTTGCTTGGTAGTAGTTTTGTTTGAGTATTACTGGTGTTTCCGTTTATAATGTGGGGGTACATGTAAGCTGGGCAGAGTACATCAGGGCTATGGTCAGGGGGTATAATAATGGGGTAAACAAGAAAATGATCCATAGATGTGTGTTACGCTGTGAAGAATCCTTTCTGCACAGGCCGGTGTTGCACTAATAAACAGTGTCTTTACTTATCCCCCTTTTGGTCCACACTCCGCACCTTTGCAGTTTGGGGAATTTTGCTGTGAAGTGTTGTCCTGGTATAATACGGGCACCCTCGCTTCCAGTAGATATGTTTGGGCCCTCCGCTTCCTGGTTCCCTAATTTGAGGGCCCTGATAAATCGTGTCTTGAAAAAGACGAAATGTTCCCCTCGGGCACAACTGCATGTTTTTTATTTTATTTTTCATAGACGTAGCGATATGAGGGCTGTTTTTTTTGAGGGACAAGCTGTAGTTATTATTGGTACCATTTTGGGGTACATGCGACTTTTTCATCACCTTTTATCCTATTTTTTGAGAGGCAAGGTGACCAAAAAACAGCAATTCTGTAATTTTTTTTTATACAGTGTTCACCATGCGTTATAAATTACATGTTACCTTTATTCTGCGGGTCAGTACGATTCCGGCGATACCTAATTTATAGAACTTTTTTATGTTTTACAACTTTTTGCACAATAAAAATACTTTTGTAAAAATAATGTCTTTTTTCTGTCGCCAAGTTGTGAGCGCCATAACTTTTAAAAAATTTTAGTCGACGGAGGTGTATGAGGGCTTGTTTTTTGCTAGACAAGCTATAGTTTTTATAGGCACCCTTTTTGGATACTTGCGACTTTTTTATCACTTTATTTCAATTTTTGTAGGGCAAAGTGACCAAAAAACAGAAATTCTGGAATTATTTTTTAAGTTTTTTTTTACGTTGTTCATCGCGTGGAATAAATAACATAATATTTTTATAGTTTAGGCCGTTATGGTCGCGGCAATACCAAATACGTATGGTTTATTTTTTTTTCAATAATAAAGGACTTGATAAGGGAAAAAGGGCGATTGTGTTTTATTTTATTACTTAAAACTTTTATTATATTTTTGACAACTTTTTTTCACATTTTTTTACACTTTACTTTAGTCCCACTAGGGGACTTGCAGGTCCAACTGTCAGATTTTTTTTCTAATACATTGCACTAACTACGTAGTGCAATGTATTAGATATGTCAGTCATTCACTGACAGCAAGCCGATTAGGCTTCGCCTCCAAGCGGGGCCTAATCGGCTTCCGTAATGGCAAACAGGAGGCCATTGTTAGGTCTCCTGGTGTCATAGTAGCAGTCGGCAGTTGTGCGATTGCAGGGCACAGTTGCCGATCTGCTAGCAACCGCAAAGATCTAGCGATCGGATCCGATCGCTGTATCTGAGGGGTTAATGGCAGGGATCGGAGCTAGCTCCGGTTCCTGCCGTTACATGTGGATGTCAGCTGTAACATAAAGCTGATATCCACCGCTAATGGCGCCGGCTCATCTGAGCCGGCGCCATCTTGCCGGCGACTACCGAAGCCTTTCAGGCCACGCCTCCGGGCGGCGGCTGGAAGTTTTCCGTGCTAGGCACACCGTGAGGCCACTATTAGGCCTCCGGTTGCCATTGCAGCCACCGACACCCCGGCGATTTCATTGCTGGGGTGTCGATGAGCTGCAAACACCTTTAATGTAGCCATCGCTTTTGACGGCTGCATTTAAGGGGTTAATGACGGGGAGTTAACTTCGGTCCCGCTGTTACAGCAGGATGTCAGCTGTCAAATACAGCTGACATTCGGGGATGATGCTGCACAAGGAAGGCAATAAGCATGAAAGATATGTAATATGCAAGCGATTTATTGAAAACAAGGCTACGCGTTTCAATGCCGCACCGGCATCTTCATCAGGCCATAAAGAAAGCATATCAACTGCACAGTTTAAATACACACTGAACACTGAAAAAACCCGCCAATGTGACCGGGGTCAAAGTGCTCAGATGACGTCACCAATGAAAGGAATGCAACCATTCACACGAGGCAGTAGATCGTATAATCAGCGGTCAGGACCTTGGACAGCAGCATTGCAAAACATATGCAACTGAAGCAAAGGGAACACATAGCAAAAAGAACAGCAATGGTACATAGTGCAGATAATTGCAAATGGATATTACATATTATTAAAATACTCTATTATGTCGGAGCAATATAAATAAGAAAAATGAAAAAAGAAGAAAAAAAGAGAGAAAGAAGAAAAGAAAGATCCAAATATACAAGAAAATATATATATATACGGCAGTAAAATTACTTGGATGGGTAATGAGTCTGCGGCTGCATCTTTTATTGAATTTCTTAATCAGAATACTTATGGGCTTTTTTTTACACACACCTTTTCAACTACGTCCATTGATTTTCTGGATTTAACTATTTCTTTTGACACTGCCTCCAATAAATTTAATACGAAGACTCATTTTAATACGGTAGATGTCAATAGTTACATCAATTTTAATAGTGCTCATTATCCACCATGGATCAAAAATGTCCCTTTTGGTCAATTTAGGAGGGTAAGAAAAAACTGTACCACCAATATGGATTTTAATAGGGAATGTAATATTTTAGTAAAAAGATTCAAAGAGAAGAACTTTCCAACCAATCTCATAAAAGGAGCCCGGCACAAAGCTGCCCTACTAACCCAAGCATCGTGCATTGAGGAAAAGGTAGACAAGAAGACTGTCCAAAATTTTAGCAACAATTTCATTACCACATTCAATAGTGGTAATAAGAAAATCAGGGAAATCCTAGAGAGACATTGGCATATTCTGACCAGTGATCCCTATCTTAAGACGGAATTGCCTAGTAACCTATAGTTACTTTAGACGTTCAAAATCTTTAAAAAATATTCTGGCTCCTAGTAGACTGAGCAATCCTTCAGCGACCTGCTCAACTTTGCTCCCTCAACTATTAGGCTCTTTTAAATGCGGCCATCAACGCTGTATGTGCTGTGCTGTGATCACTCATAGAGCCACAAAGTATACATCCACAGTGACTGAGGAATCTTTCACGATCAATAGTTTCCTGAATTGTGGGAGTTCATTTATCATCTATATGCTTGAATGCCCCTGTCATCTACAATACATTGGCCGCACTACTCAGTGCCTACGAACCAGAGTTAATAGTCACAGGTTCAATGTAACTTCTGGCTTCATGAAACATAGTGTCTCCCGTCACTTCGCCTCCACTCATAATAATCTTTTTAATGAAATAACGGTCACACCCATCGAACAGATTCCACTAAATACTGCCAATAGATTTAGTAAACTCAAGCAACGTGAAAATTATTGGATTTTCAAACTGAGGACTCTCCAACCTTATGGTCTGAATGATCTCTCTGAATCTTCCCTAGAGTAATACCGATTATTGATATCACAACAATGTTTATCCATCCAACAGTAATTTCTGTGCTCGTTTGATTGAGTCCTTTTTTCCTCTCATTTGCCATTGCTTTGTAGTTCCCAGCTCCATGCACTCCTTTCAATTCGTTTAGTTCATAATTTAGGTTATTCCGATTTAGCGGCTTTTTGGCAATTACATAGATATTATTACTGTTACTCCCTTACCGCTACGTCATCTTCCCGATATCCTAATTTGTTCCTCCGTATTCCTCATTTTTAATACCTAGTTATTTGATTGTCTAACCGTATATTGGTTGACACGCACCTGCTTCCTTTTTATCTTGTTTTTATACTAACCGTTTATTTAATTACCTATTGTATTGTACCCATATAATTGTATCCTATAATTGTATATTATTTTTTCATAATATTTGTTTATAATGGTATCTTATTGTATTATATTTTGTTATCCCTTTCTGAGTACATATGTAAATTGATGCCCGTCTTTCTATTCATACGTGCGCTGTCACTTTAGCATCCATATTGATGTCACTTTTGGATGCTATTACTTTCAGCATACGTTTAGATGTTTCTAACATTATTCTGTTAATATCATTCTGTTTCCTCTACATCCATTTAGATGATGTCTTTTTAACATCCCTTTGGATGCTTCTATTTCCAAGTAATTTTACTGCCGTATATATATATATTTTCTTGTATATTTGGATCTTTCTTTTCTTCTTTCTCTCTTTTTTTCTTCTTTTTTCATTTTTCTTATTTATATTGCTCCGACATAATAGAGTATTTTAATAATATTTAATATCCATTTGCAATTATCTGCACTATGTACCATTGCTGTTCTTTTTGCTATGTGTTCCCTTTGCTTCAGTTGCGTATGTTTTGCAATGCTGCTGTCCAAGGTCCTGACCGCTGATTATACGATCTACTGCCTCGTGTGAATGGTTGCATTCCTTTCATTGGTGACGTCATCTGAGCACTTTGACCCCGGTCACATTGGCGGGTTTTTTCAGTGTTCAGTGTGTATTTAAACTGTGCAGTTGATATGCTTCTTTTATGGCCTGATGAAGATGCCGGTGCGGCATTGAAACGCGTAGCCCTGTTTTCAATAAATCGCTTGTATATTACATATATTTCATGCCTATTGCCTTCCTAGTGCAGCAGCGCCTTGGAGACTCTGTTTTTTCTGTACATCAGCTTAAGGATCTCAAAAGCTTGGACAGCCTCAGGAGGCCAGTGGAGGAGATCAGCACCTTTGCGAGTGAGATCCGTAAGAGGTTTAGCGATGACCGAGAAGTTAGCAATAAATCTCCTGTTATAATTAGTGAACCCCAAGAAGCACTGTAACACCTTCAGGGAGGCAGGTTGGACCCATTCAGCCACAGCCTGAACCTTGGCAGGGTCCATGCGGAATTCATGAGGAGTGAGGATTTGACCCAAAAATGGTATCTCTTGCACCCCAAACACACATTTTTCGGATTTAGCAAAGAGTTTGTTTTCCCGAAGTGCCTGGAGCACCTTCCTGACATGCTCAATGTGGGAGGACCAGTCCTTGGAAAACACAAGTATGTCATCAAGGTACACTACAAGAAATACCCCCAGGTAGTCTCTTAAAATCTCATTTATGAAATTCTGGAAGACCGCGGGAGCATTACACAACCCAAAGGGCATGACGAGATATTCAAAATGAACTTCGGGCGTGTTAAACGCAGTCTTCCACTCATCCCCCTCTTTGATGCGGATAAGGTTATAAGCCCCCCGAAGATCAAACTTAGAGAACCATTGGGTCCCCTGAACCTGATTGAAGAGATCAGGAATAAAAGGAAGGGAATACTGGTTCCTTACAGTGACCTTATTCAAGTTTCGGTAATCGATGCACGGCCTAAGACCACCATCATTCTTCCCTACGAAGAAGAAGCCAGCACCTACCGGAGAAGTAGAGGGGCGAATGTAACCCTTGGCCAGGCATTCCTAGATATACTCTCTCATGGCTTCACGTTCGGGACAAGAGAGATTAAATATCCTACCCTTAGGGAGCTTAGCTCCTGGTACCAAATCGATAGCGCAATCGTATTCTCTATGAGGAGGTAACACTTCGGAGGCCTCCTTAGAGAAAACATCAGTGAAGTCCTGAATAAACTCAGGTAGAGTGTTCACCTCCTCAGGGGGAGAAATAAAATTAACAGAAAAACATGACGTCATGCATTCATTACCCCATTTGGTAAGATCCCCAGTATTCCAGTCAAACGTGGGATTATGCATCTGCAACCAGGGAAGGCCTAAAACCAAATTGGACGATAATCCCAGCATCAACAGTACAGAGCACTGCTCCAAATGCATGGAGCCATCAAGGAGTTCAAAAACAGGGGTATGCTGCGTAAAATAACCATTAGCAAGTGGAGTGGAGTCGATACCCACTACCGGGACAGGTTTAGGCAAATCAACCAAAGGCATAGCTAGAGACATAGCAAATTCCACAGACATGATATTAGCAGAAGACCCTGAATCCACGAAGGCACTGCCGGTAGCAGACCTACCACCAAAAGAGACCTGAAAGGGAAGCAAGATTTTATTAGGTTTCATATTTACGGGAAATACCTGTGCGCCCAAGCGACCTCCCCGATGGTCACTTAGGCGCGGAAGTTCCTCCGGCTGCTTATTCTTACGCCTAGGACAGTTGTTCACTTGATGCTTGTCATCCCCACAGGAGAAGCAGAGACCATTCTTCCTGCGGAGCTCTCTATGTTGTCGGGGGGACACGGAGGCCCTGAGTTGCATTGGTTCATCTGAGTTTTTCGTGGAAGAACGAAGCAACGGAACCTCGGGAGCCATCATGGGGGAGTCAGAGGAGAAAGCACAAAAAATTTCAAGTCGTCGTTCCCTGAGACGTCGGTCAAGACGTACCGCTAAAGTCATAACCTGATCTAGAGAGTCAGAAGAGGGATAACTAACTAACAGGTCTTTCAGGGCGTTCGACAGACCCAATCTAAACTGGCACCTCAAGGCAGGGTCATTCCACCGAGAAGCTACACACCACTTCCTAAAGTCAGAACAATACTCCTCAACAGGTCTCTTACCCTGACGTAAGGTCACCAGCTGACTCTCGGCAAAGGCAGTCCTGTCAGTCTCATTATAGATGAGCCCAAGAGCAGAAAAAAAAGGTCAACAGAGGAAAGTTCAGGGGCGTCAGGTGCCAAGGAGAAGGCCCATTCCTGGGGGCCGTCCTGGAGCCGGGACATAATTATACCCACTCGCTGGCTCTCAGAACCTGAGGAGTGGGGCCTTAGATGGAAACCAGAAAACCAGACAGAATCACAAGCAAAGGAAGAGCAGGAAATGAAGGTATAAATAAACCGAGGGCGGGAGCTAGCTTCGCCTGGCCAGGCTGTGATAGGTTCTCCCACTCCTCAGCCTACCAGCCAGAGTCGTAGCAGATCGAGTCACTCTATCAGACCTAGGAGAAGATGCAGATTAATCACGGGCGTCGACACAGAAGCTGTGTCTGGTAAATCCTTTACAAGGGCAATGATCGAGAACGAGGGTTCATATGGCAGTAAAACTTCTACCGATCGCAAAATGATGGCATAACCCAACGATATGCCATCACTTTGTGTGATGAGAATATTCCGTTACTTCTTCAGTGGAGATCCGCACAGTAACAGCCAATAGCCTATGGCCTTCCTCTATCTATCAGAAGTTTAGTCCAGATGGGCCTGAGCTGTCTATACGTGTCTGCAGGAACATGATCAAAAGATGGTCTCTTGGTTATGGCCATGTCAACTTCCAGCAGACGGTGAGTACTGGTCATTACATTGTGATATGTATCTGGTAATGTAATAAGTGGTGAAATATGACACTGGGACCCCACACCGATCAGCTGTTCGGGCTGCCTCCGGGCACCGGATGTTATGCTGGGTATGCAGTGCTTCATACACTGTATAGCGGCCATGCTGCAGAACTGCAGCTCTAGTCCCATTCACGGCCGCTATACTTTGAGCCATCTGCTTCCGGAACGGACACTCATCAATGATATACCGATGACCTATCCTGTGGAAAGGTCATCAGTATGAAAAACCGCCCCCTGCCCGGACAACCCCCTTAGTTCTGGAGCACTGAACTCTCTTTAGCCGTGGGAACCTTCCAGTATTATACTTGGAGATCTCTGACCAAAAATGGAGCCAACTCAGCGTTCTGTAAACAAGTCAACTTTATGGTCCAGTCAGGTAATGTCCTTGTCAGAGGTTATAATGTTGTCAGTCATTATAATGCCTGAACTGTAGTGTCCACATCTCACCTGACCCAGCTCCTCTCCAGACACTGATATCTTCAACATGCTCAGAACTGACGCTGTGCCGAGAAAATCCTGACAATCCACCAAAAACTTTCACCAAATATTTGTTATCAATGCCAGATTAGGGGCCGTTCACATATGACCGTTGCTCCTGTCAGTTTCCCTGCGGCGTGTTGCAGAACAGCCGGAGTGAAACTGATGCTAGAACGGATCCCATAGCTTTCTATGTGATCTGTCCTGGGACAGGGAACATCAGTTGTGGCTCCGTACAGTGACCACTGCAGGAACCAGGATCCAAAAACGTTACCTGCAGCGTGTTTTGGTCTGGCTCCCAGGATGTCCGGTGCCGTATCCTATCTATTTTAACTGTGGCCGGATGAACGCCAGGTGCTGCCGGATCCACCTTCCAGCAGCACCCGGCGGAAAGGCGGCCGGGGGTATGTCCCGCTGTCAACTGTATCTGCATCCTCAGGACGCAGATAGAGTTGAACCCAATTCTGAAGCAGGGAACCATCAGCTCCCTGCTTCAGAATTAGTTCAGAGTGGAGAAGTAGAGGGAGCTCCTCCACTTGCTGAGGACTCTCTGGCCACAGCGCTACCTACGGGGAAGCCCTTGACGTCACTGTCCATATATGGACAGTGACGTCAGTGGCTACGGATTGGGCGGAATCCCCGTTGCCGATGATCTTGGCTCCTAGAGGAAACCCCTGAGGTTAATGTCCATATTTGGACATTGACGTCAGGGATCTCCTCCTGGAGCAGAATCCCTGGCCAGAGTCGGCAAGGGGATTCCACTCAAGGAGTAGACACTGACGTCACTGTCCATATATGGACCGTGGCATCAGGGGGTCCTTAATGAGGCAATCCCAGGCCACAGCATTGGTAATGTTGTGGCCGGGATTCCGTTTAGGGAATAAGCCCTGACGCCAATGTCCATGTATGCTAGAGGGAGCTTGAGTGGCGCTATCTACAGGAGAAGGGGGGTAGCGCTACAAACAGTGGAGGTGACGCTATCTACAGGGGGCGCTGTGTGGCACAATCTACAGTGGGCACTGTGTGGCGTTATCTACAGGGGGGTGTGGCATTATATACAGAGGGCACTGTGGCATTATCTCCAGGGAGTGTGCCATTATCTACAGACGTCACTGTGGCATTATCTACAGGGAGTGTGGCATTATATACAGAGGGCACTGTGGAATTATCTACATTGAGTGTGGCATTATATACAGAGGGCACTGTGGCATTATCTACAGGGGGGTGTGACATTATATACAGAGAGTGTGGCATTATCTCCAGGGGGGTGTAGCATTATATACAGGGGGTGTGACATTTTCAGACCCCAGACGACATTTTTGGTGGACCATTGTGGTAAAAACTGATGTTAAAAACGGATGACAACGAACGACAACTGATGATTTTGTAGTAAAAATTGTGAAAAAGTCTGATGCAACTGATACATTTTTGAATCGGTTTTTGCATCAGTTGTAATCACTTGAGACGAAAAGAACTGATGATGATGCAATTGATATATGTGAACGCAGCCTTAGATGGAACTTCAAACAATGTAACAGTGGCCATCAGCTGTTAATCAACTGTTATGGGGGACTTTGACTGT